>NC_090725.1:62364946-62367446 GCF_036898095.1 Palaemon carinicauda | reverse complement strand
TGCTGGCTTTTCTATTAAGGACCACTCATGCTGCATATCTCACTCGGAGTTGCAATTTGCACGCTGCATTATTAAGTGCTTTCGCTTTCGCAGTCTGCAGGCAAATAGCTAAGTTTACTTCCTAATTTGTGACCCAGATTGCCACGCCATTCTTCAGGTTCATTACTTATGCATTAAGACCCCTTCGGTCCAGCTCTCATATTCCTCTCAATTAAGTTTAAAGTTTTATTCAGCAATGCGTGGAGTTATTAGGCAAGACACTTCTAATTTAACCTTTAATCGTTTATTTTCCTTTTTTTTTTTTTTTTTTTTTTTGACCTGTGGAGGTCTGATTTCACTTTATGTAGACTTAGGAAGCGAAATTTTGGCAATTATCTACAATAAATACTTTTTCATCTATCTCGTATTTTATCATTAGACAAAAACTATTTAGTATTTGCCGACATTAGCATAAACAATTCGATCTTCTTTTTTTAATCTTATTGCTGATCCTTTTCACGCATATGAACTTCTTCGCTAATATTCATAGATTCCCTTATAAAAAAAATCGCTTAAAAAGGATATAATTTGATCAAGAAGTAACTCATGTATCCTCTATATCTGAATACACAAGCATAGACAAAACACACATGCTAATATAAATAAAATGGAAATTTTATATAAATCTGATCCTACCTTTAGCACTGATATGTATTTAATTTTCTTATATGGCTATGAAATTTAATTATTGATTTTTATTCGATCTCTTCTTTGAGTGGAAAGGAATATCGGAGTGCGGAGGCAGTTCGGTTGCATTTGGCAGTATTAAGAATCACCCAGGTTGTTGAGGTTTTCCATTTGGAAGAGAGGGCTTTCAAACAAACATGATTTTCCTCAATAAAACTCGCTCAAGAACCTTTTACAGAGGTTCTTATTTCCACTCAGACAAAAGGAAGGAAATTTTGCTAAAGTTCATTCAGTGCGAACTCCACCTAATATTTCACCTCTGTTTAAAGGAAAGGTTTTGGTTTCAAACGTGCTGATAGATGGTGAATCTTGCATTATTATATCTTAAATTTCTTTTGATTTACAGTCAGGTGTATGTGAAAATTATACACAAATATAAAACATTTTGCTTTCTTTTTATATAAGTGAAAATTTCATAAAAAAATTATTTTTTTGGTCATTCTGATTAGTGTTTGTTTCAATCCACCATATATTTTTTTTTCTGTATTTCCATGTAATTTCTTTATCATTTTGTCTCAAAGACCCTGTTTCCATTATGTTTTGCAGAACCCTTTCTACATTTCAACTGCATATATTGTATTATTCATTACTTTTCAGACCAAGTTGATAGATGCATGGAACAACCTTCCAAGTAACATTGACTTTGCTTCTCTTATTCTATTAATCTTAATTACACATACTCCCTAATGAATAGATATATGAAATAACCTTCATTCTAATGGTAGTTATTTCAATCTTATCCTTTTTTTTTCACTTATATTGCTTCTGTTTACCCTCACATCAATATTATTACTAGTACTAACCACACATTATTTCTTCTTACTGATAGATTAAAGATTTATTTTGTACTTTCTCTTCAGTGTAACATCTAACCATCTCATACAGCTTTCACCACTTGAGGCTTATTTTTCCGTTCCATAACTTATCATGAATAGATCTTTATAGACCTCTCTTATCACTGCATCCATAATTATTATACAATCATGGATATTTGAAGTATTCATGGCTTTGAGCCAGATTAACACTGTTATGTCCATGGGGTTGAATGAAAGTTAATGGAAATATATTTTCTCTGAACATATTGTCATTTACTTCAAACGCCTTTTACACACTTTCTCCTTCAGCTCTACTGCAACAGCTCCTTGTAATTTCTATTACATCCTAGAGACTCTTTTCTTTTTTATTTTAAAATTTTGTTGAAGCTGTTTCATAACTAATCATTTCACACTACTCTTGTTTACTTGTCCTACGTTATTATCACGTGTTCTTTAATTAATACTGTAATGTAACTTTTAAGGTATACTTGATAGCACTCTCGCTTTTCCCTTCACATGCTATAACAGATATTCTTATCTATATTTTTCCTCTCATCCAAACTATCCCCTCCCAGCCATTTATTTCAATATTAACCGGCCTGCAAAATACTCTGCTTGAAGTCATAATTTCTATCACTTTCAACTTAAAAAAAAAAAAATATGTTTCTGTTTTGTTCTCCTGACTTTTTAAAAAAATAGATATTTTCTTTTTTTCCAATTGAATTTGTCTTCAAAATGCATATTTAATCTATATTGGGTACCATTCTCTAGCTAGCATATGTTCATCTCCCTATTTAATTTTATCATCAATCGTTAATCTCTCTCTATTTATTCCCCTTCAGTACATCTCTTTCTCATTCCTAATTGAACAATGGTTTTATGTGTTTTTTATGCCCTCTTTGACAATGACTCTCCCAAGAAAATATATCAATAGAAAATATTTTTGAGAATTTTATTTT
>NC_090725.1:62349946-62354946 GCF_036898095.1 Palaemon carinicauda | reverse complement strand
GCCACTTTAGAACTTTCAAGTCCTCCATTAACACGTCCATTCTTGAGGAAGTGGACCACTATTACATCGATCAAAGCTTATGTTATTGCGGCAGGACACACACGCTCACCCTATGATATCCGTGACTTCTAGTTCCACTTCCCTATGCTTACTGGCTACTTTTAAGCTATTACAGCTCCAGATTCATGGCTGCTGCAAAGAAATGTGTAAATGGTTGTCATTGGCAAAAAATATTTTCAAGTAGGCCCTTACTTGTGGCTTTAGTCTCACCTGTCACTAATCTTTTCTTTATGCATGATGCAGGAACGAGCGTGTAATTTTGGGTAACACAGATGCCTGCCGTTCTCTTCTTTGAAGGCCACTCTCCAAGACTCGATGTATTCTGTCTAAGTCTGCTGACATCTGCCTGGTATCTACCAACGGATCTGCAATACCCACCAATAGTTGTGAAACCTTCACATTATCATTTGGAAGCGCCAAATATAATTGGAAGTTTCTTGTGGCTAAGTCACATTGTCAGATCTTGATGCAAACTTCCTCTCACATCTCCAACTCCTGGTTGATGTCCCTCATTATCAATTAGTCAACTTGGATTCGTACTCCATGACACCTCTCTGACCCGCCGCCTCCGACTTTGCTCTCCACATCATCACAGCTCACATCGTCCCCAGAAGTTTCCCATCCAGAACTTCGTCAAACGACCACAGTTCCCTCTAAACATGGTATTTATCACTATATCATGATGACGGAGACCCTAGTATTTGCTAGATTCAGACGGTTGGCACAACATCTTTTGGCAGCCACTAATAAGAAGTTCTTCTAAATGCAAGAAATGGATCTTTGCTATAAGGCACTAAGCCCATGGTCATAATCCTTACACATCGTACTGAAGAAAGATTGCTCTATGCATTTGTGTGAGGATTACAGGTGCCTGAATATGCACACAGAACAGGATCACTACCTCTTCCCAAACATCTAAGACGTGACCTCCTACTTGTACAAAGCAAAGGTTTTTTTTTTTTTTTCAGGCTCAACCTCTTTAAAGGGTATTATTATGTGCCCATGAATCTAGAAGAAGACATCATATTAAGGGATCTATGTTATGCGGACAACACACTTGTGTTCTCTTCCTTCAAAGAGGAACAACTCTGTCACCTATACATTATGCTCAAATGCGTACAACAGGAAGGCCATGTAGTCTGGTACGACAAGTGTACCTTTGGCACCAACTAAGTATCATTCTTATGGCACACCATCACTCCTGATGGAGTCCAACACCCTTCCTGAGATGGTAGCAAAAATTTAGAACTTCCCCATGCCCTCGACCGTCAAATCATTGCAAAACTTCTTAGGCATGATCAATTATTGTCTCCTTTTCTTACCGACCATCTCCGCCATTTTGTCTGCCTCTACACCTTCCCCAAGGGCATGTCAAAAAACTGAAGCTGCCTTCTACAACGCAAGGAATGACCTGTCAACCGCTGCTGTTCTTACTTTTCCCATGTCTCATGAACCTCTCTTTCTTCCCAATGATACCAGAAACGTGGCTATTGGGGGAGTACTCGAGCAGGTGGTTAGTGGCTAGCCCAAGCCATTGGCCTTCTTCATTATAAAACTGTTAATAGTAGAATCCGGATACTCTACATTTGATCATGAATTGTGGACGGTGTACTTGGCTGTCCATCACTTTCACTATTTCTGGGAAGGTATGCCCTTCGTCATTCACACGGACTACATGTCTCTGGTGCACACCTTGACTTGATAGTTCAATGCCTGGTCTGCCAATCAATGCTGACATCACTCCGCCTTAGTTTTTTTTTTTTTTTTTTTTTTTTTTTTCTTTAAGATTTCTATATTTTTGGGTTTTAGAAAACAGCTTGTTTAGCTATCCGGAATGAAAGGAATAAGATAAAGGCACATAGGAAATAAAATTCAATCCTATATTTTCCATCAAAATGTGAATCAATTGTAAAGAGTGTGAAGTTAATTTTCGTTAAACCTTATACCTAACGTCTAATAATAGCACACGAAAATGATACGAGAGAGAGAGAGAGAGAGAGAGAGAGAGAGAGAGAGAGAGAGAGAGAGAGAGAGAGAGAGAGAGAGAGAGAGAGAGAGAGAGACCTATATCAACTGTGGAGCCATAAGACCAATAATTTGGCATTTTCTAGACTCATTTATCTAATTCTGAAACTGTCCGATACGTATTTTATAAACTTAAACATGAAATACCTCGAAAGAAAATATATTGCCATCGTTTTTTTTTTTTTTTTTTTTTTTTTTTTTTTTTTTAGGTGGAATTATTTTCGTATACCTTTTGCTTCCTGTCTTCTCCACCATATCATAATTATCCTACATTTTCTTAGCTCTTTTTTTGGTTCTCCTCTCCTTTCCCCATCATATTCCATTCTCCTTTAACAAATGCTCAGTTATATACCTCTATTGTGAAGTTGATTGCAACGAATTCATGATTACAGAAGAGTTCTGTTCACTTGTTCTTTTTACGTAGACTTAATGATATTGCGAGAGGGAGTAAAAAAGTCAGACCTTAGGAGTATTAATGGTAGAAATATCATTATTATAGTTTTATTAGCATGACGTAAAATTACCGTACACTGATATTAAATGCCATGTTAATAAATCGAAAATTTATCGTTTTTCCCTGACAGAATATTCAATTAATTTTGCTCTACCCTCTGAATTTCATCATGATACTTAGATTATTTCACATCTATTCAGATTGGCTCGTTAGGGAGATGCAGTTGCAATCAGCTACCTAAAAGAAATTTGAAAGAAGACTACCTCAGCCGCTTAATTGGAGTCGGATATAATGCTGCAGCTTGCCGTAAAATGTGGCTTTTAATGACTCAAGTAATCAGGTGGAAGACGCTAACTGCATCACATTTCTTTCTAAAGGTGCATGATATCACATTTAGATATCATTTGATCACTGTATAAAACACCCATGAATGGCATAATGAATGGTTTCTGACAATTGTGGAATAAGTTAATGTAAATAAAATTATATGCAGAGTATCCTTTGATACGTAGAGAGAGAGAGAGAGAGAGAGAGAGAGAGAGAGAGAGAGAGAGAGAGAGAGAGAGAGAGAGAGAGAGAGAGAGAGAGAGAGAAAGAATTAGAAGATTATATTTTATTAAAAACTCAATATACAAGCTTACCAATTTTCGGTCTCTTCCATCCATTTGTTTTCCTTAGATATCTCTATGATAAGTGATCGCTGAAGAATGTTTTAAAAAGCCGACTTTTCTTATAAATAATAGTAATGAGAATCAGGATGATAATGGAAATCATCATCATCTAAATCATCATCATCTCCATCGTCTACAAAAATGTTTAGAACAAAACATGTATCACAATTGAGTGAGAGCAAACTATCACTAAACACATAGAATAAGAAAAGGACAGTCCATTTCTAACACAAACTAACAAGACATTGAACTTCCTGAAGGAAACACAGACCATACCTGAAGAACACAAAAGTAATCGCTATGGTGTGGATTGGCTCAAGAAAAGCCTTCGATGTTATCTCCTATTCATGGCTGATTGAGTGCTTATGGTACATAAAGCAACTTTAACCTTCAATAAAATAAAGAACTGGAAAACAACCATAATACAATCAGGAACCACAATGGCAGGGTAATATGAATCTGCTGGGGAAATTAACTATCACGACTTAAGTTCATATACCAATATGAAGTTTAGTATTGGCCAGTATGGAACCGTAAATATAGTAATGAGATAGACTTTCCAAAGCAAAGGATTCAATTGTTCAGACAAGGTTATCATTTGATGTATAAGAGAAACTATCTATAACTACACAGGAAATGTTGATTCCTGTAAATTCAAATGGCCAAAAAAAAAAAAAAAAAAAAGAACAGAGAGAGAGAAAGAAAATGCAAAATCTTCTCGTCTTTGAAAACATCAGACCATGGTTTTATTTAGTTGTAGTCCTTTCTACATTAAGGATGGATATCACCAGATAAGAGACATCCAGTTTACTTCTTGGGATATGATTAGAAGTCAAGTCTTAGCAGATAAGCAATACATAATATTTTTATTTGCAGTGATAGTAAAGGGAGTTATCTGTTATTCTTAAAGACAAATTACTTTTTATTACACCAAAAGCCAGTTTTAATATAAATGGATTCTTATTCAATAATATCATGAATTATGTCTCAGCTAGATCAGAAATTGCAATATTCAGCCGTCCAATACGTGTTCGGTTTTCGACAGCCTCGTATAACGCCAGAGATTTATACATTGTTCAGTTAGTAAAGCAAATTATATGAAGCCCTAAATAAGTTTTCTTTTATGGTTTTGTGAATGTGTTTCATCGACTTATTATTCCTAACTTACAATAGGCAAGTTTGTCATTAAGAAGAGTAAACGTTGAGACAGTAGCGAGAGGGAAGAAAGAAAAGAACGAGTGTGTGAGTGAAAAGGATTTAGCCATTCCATCATCATGAAAATTAGTTTAAAAAAGATAAGAAAAACTGCATCTTTTTTTTTTTGGATCATTATTCAATTTTAAGATTCTTTTGGTGTGCAGTTGAAGTTTTTCCTGGGTCATTTTGTGTAATTTTCGGTGATGATCATCATATCCTATTGTGACTAATGTCAGACTGATCGGAGAGCATTGTCATTTGACTCTATGAGATTTTGATCTGAGCAATAAGGGCCCAGTGGACCCCCTAGTAGAATATGTTCCATTGTTTGCGGTGTTTCCCCACACTGGCATTCAAGGTGTGTAGCCGTTATATCCAGTTTTACTTACTTTTACCCTTGCACTGTTTAGGCTTACACAATCCTTCCTGGTGATTGTTGTTCCACCAAACAGGCCTTCTTTGGGCTTTGTAGTGACTCACAAGATAGCCGTCAGTCACTTTCCCACCACTATTTTGGGCTGTGAACAGCTGCCGGATTAGTTTTAGTCCATCTATTGTGGTAGAGCTTTTGCACAATTTCAGTATTCGCCTTG
>NC_090725.1:62329946-62332446 GCF_036898095.1 Palaemon carinicauda | reverse complement strand
TTTGCTTTCTGTTTTGACCATGCGAAGGCATTATAGCTTTTTGCCACTTCTAAGGAAAATTGAAAAAGAAAATAGTCAAAGAGATATGTCGATGTTCATATGTTCATTTATATTGTAGAGATGCAACAAGGCGAGAGCTGTAAATATCATATCAATATAATTTGTACAGGAGGAGTATAAAAAAGCAACATACTCACTGTATTTTCTATTGCTGTATCCATTGATAATGTTCTGGATGCTTTATACATACCAACTCAAGGGCTTTCTAATTATTCATAAATTCGGTCATTACGGCACTGGATATGACTCAGCAGAAGTTTCAAAAGGGCTATCAATGCAATAAGCAAATATGATAAATAGTTGATCCCTAATTACTTTTTTGAACAGTTACTAGGATGTTCACTGAATGTGTTAAAACCGAAGCGACAAAAATTTTATCTAAAAAAGAAGTTTTACTATACATAAGAAATATGAGTGTCAAGAATTCATTTATTGTTATATAAGTGACATCAGCTAAGAATTTTCAAACTGAATTAGCGCTACCAGATACTCTCATAGGCTTTCTAGTCCTACCTGAAAGAGTTGGATGCAGTTCACATTATAGGCATTTGAATATATTCTCGGGCTTTTAGAACATTACCTATATTGAATGCGTCTATGCTAATTTTCATCAATTGCTTTAGAACCTAGAACATATTAGCAATGATTATCCTACCCTTTTTAACTAAAAGGATCGTCAAGTAGCAGATATATAATTGATGAGGATGGACATTCAACTATTAGGCCATACAGTTCATGCTGCTCAAAGAATAAAAAAAATACATATAGACGAGGATATTAGAGCTAACTCTTTGAAGAATAGGCGAAGTAAATAAGGCACAAATGAAGTTCTTTCTACTGTATACTTCCATAGTCTGATGTTGATGTTTACTGTATTTTTTTTTTAATGAAGTGAGATAAGGCATTGTCAGAGATATTCCTTGAAGCAGATATACATTTCTCATATTACGAAAGCACCACAAGGATATATTGTTTCAATTTGCTTTGTAAAATGAAAATGAGGTTTCGAGAATGGCACAACTTCAGTAATGTCCGGAACTCTGCTGTATATAAATGGAAACAATAAAGAAATTTTCCATAATTGCTTACCTCATGTTTTATATGAATTCGGTAAGCATATAATTATTAGAGATGAATGTTAATGAAATTGTTCTGTGTGTCAGGGTTATACAAATTCATCATTATGATCCATGTGTCAAATCATTCTGAAAACTATCAATGAATTTAATTAATCATTCTTGCCAAATTCTGTTTTTTTTTTTTTTCTGTTTGCGAGTCGGTTTTCATGAAATACATACAGTATAATCTAATTATTGCGTAGTGCAAAAGAAAATGTAGATAGTTGTCATGCAGTGGACTATTTCCCTCAAAAACGTCGTTATAAACGCCATCATTTCCATTCTTTTATTATATCATGAAACGAAATACCTCGAAGTTCATAAATATGAAGCCCTGCATTGGTATTGTTATCATGCAAATTTACCAGCAACGTTTTCATTTATGTCAAAGGCTATAATTGCCGCTGTGACAACGCCATTTATCTTCAGGAGCATTCACATCGGATATTACTTCGCTTCTCATTTACATACTTAATAGCCGTTGAGGATTTTAAGGTCTCGGTAATGGAATGTTATTGTCGTTGTCTAAAATGATATTCTCCATGGGGGATTAGCAGGCTTCACGCATTAAGGACAACGAAATAAGATTAATGAGCAATGCATAAAAGTGCAACATTTATACTTATTATAATCATATAATTTTTATTACTTATTGATTGGATCTTTGCGCATATCTTATTAGTAGACAGTGTGAGAGATATTCTATTGAAATTTGAGCGTATTTTTTTTAAAGTTAGTGTTTCTAATGTTGCAATAAGATATAGAGTAACCCCTAAGGCTCATAATATTGTAATTTTTATTTTATTTTCGATTTATCGAAATCTAGTAAAGCATTAACAGGTATTCCAGGTAGGTTATTGCGTCGTGATCCGAATGTGCGTCGTGCTCATGAAACAGTGTTTAAATTGTTAACTTTGCCGTTTGTGGAAACTGGAGAGGCTTATAGGTCTCTCTGTTCACACCTCATGAGCAGGAATGGGGAGGCGTCCCTACCTCAGAGAGCGACAGCAGTTTGACCTATGCCTTGCCTCTGCCACTCATAAATGAGCCTTTTAGAGAGAGGAAGAGAGTCGTTCATAGATTACAGTTGTTCTTAGAGTTGTGTGTGTTATAATGTTGAATAATTTAATTTATTTAATATTTATGTTTTCCTTTTGATTTGGAGACTAATATCATATCAATAAGGATCTGTTACATTCATTTTGCGATACTATATTAATCTTTCTTAATCTTTTTTTTATAATTTTCATATATACCTTTCTCTTTATGAGGATCTCCTATCTTCAAAGATACTTTACATAATTGATTGCACATCTGTGTTA
>NC_090725.1:62317446-62324946 GCF_036898095.1 Palaemon carinicauda | reverse complement strand
GTAATGGCTTCAGGCCAACGAGTGGAGCGGTCGATGACGGTAAACAGGTAACGATGTCCTTGTGATGTGGGTAGGGGGCCTACAACATCGACGTGAATGTGTGCGAAACGACGCGGAGGTTGAGGAAAGGTGCCCACTCTTGAATCCGTGTGTCGATGTACTTTGGAAGTTTGGCAAGAAGTACAGGCGCGGACCCAATCCTTAGCATCCTTAGAAATGCCGTGCCAAATGAACTTTGCCTTCAGCAACTGTGCAGTAGAACGGCACGAGGGATGTGAAAGGCCGTGAATGAAATCAAACACCTGTCGGTGCATGGGAGCAGGGATCCAAGGTCGCGGTCTACCAGTACTGACGTCACAGAGGAGGGTGGTGTTGGAGTCTTCGAGGGGAAAGTGTTCCCAACGGAGGGACGTGCAGGATGTCCTACAAGCTTGATACTCTGGATCCTGTCGTTGGGCTTCAGCCAGGGCGTTGTAATCCAATCCCAGTTGAATGGCAGCCAACGTGTTTCTTGACAGGGCATCGGCAAAGGGATTCATTTTCCCATGGATGTATTGAAGGGTGCAATTGTATTCAGCCACGGCGGAGAGATGTCGGCGTTGACGGGCGGACCAGGCGTCAGACTGTCGAGTGAAGGCATGCACCAGAGGCATGTGGTCTGTGCGAATGACGAAGGGCGTACCTTCTAAGAAATGGCGAAAGTGACTGACAGCCAAGTGCACCGCCAGCAATTCTCGATCGAAGGTAGAATAACCCGATTCTGCCTTGGACAGTTTTCTGCTGAAGAAGGGCAAGGGGCGGGGCGAGCCTTTGACCACCTGCTCTAGTACTGCACCAATAGCGACGTCGCTGGCATCGGTGGAGAGAAGGAGAGGGGCGTGTGGGATAGGAAAAGTGAGAGCCGCAGCAGTTGATAGGGCCTTCTTTGCATTGCAGAAGGTTGCTTCTTGAAGGGGACCCCACTTCAGGTCCTTTGGCTTGCCCTTGAGGGAGGTGTAGAGGGGAGCAAGAGTGGCAGCAATGGCTGGCAGAAAACGGTGATAATAGTTGATCATGCCCAAGAATTCCTGCAGAGCTTTGACGGTCGAGGGCTCGGGGAAGTTCTGAACGGCTGCTACCTTCTCAGGGAGGGGATGGACTCCTTCAGGAGTGATACGGTGCCCTAAGAACGACACTGCGTTGGCGCCTAAGGTACACTTGTCGTACCGGACTACAAGGCCGTTTTGTTGCAGGCGTTCGAGCACGATGCGCAGGTGACAGAGGTGTTCCTCTTTTGAGGAGGAGAACACAAGTATGTCGTCCACATAACATACACAGAAAGGGAGGTCCCCTAAGATGCCATCCTTGAGACGTTGAAACGTTGCCCCAGCATTACGAAGGCCAAAACAGGAGTAATTGAAGGTGTATGTACCAAACGGAGTGGTGATGGCAGTCTTGGGTATGTCTTCTGGGTTCGTAGGCACTTGATAATACCCCTTCAGGAGGTCGAGTGTAGAGAAAACCTTCGCTTTGTGCAGGTAAAAGGTCACGTCGGCAATGTTTGAGAGTGGGTAGTGATCCGGTTCTGTTTGCATGTTCAGGCGCATGTAATCCCCGCACGGACGGAGGGAGCCGTCTTTCTTCAGAACGATGGGTAAGGGTGACGACCATGGGCTGGAGGCCTTTTGGCAAAGGCCCATTTCCTCCATTTCGGCGAACGTCTGTTTGGCAGCTGCCAATCGTTCCGGTGCCAGACGTATGAATTTTGCGAAGACTGGGGGTCCCGTCATCTTGATATGGTGATAAATACCATGCTTGGCAGGAACCGTGGGCGTTTGGCTAAGTTCTGGACGGAAAACTTCCGGGTACGACGTGAGGAGGTGGGCGTAGGCATCCGTGGGTGCGCTGATGTGGAGAGCGAGGTTAGAGGGGGCGGGTTGAAGAGGTGTCGACAAGTATGAGTCTGCGTTGACCAATCATCGGTGGGCGACATCGACCAGAAGGTGGAAATGATAGAGGAAATTTGCACCGAGGATTGGCATTGTGACGTCAGCAACGAGAAACTTCCAATTAAATTTACTGTTTCCGAACGATAATGTGAGGTTCTCGTAACCCTAGGTAGCTATCGCAGATCCGTTGGCAGCTACCAAGCGGACGTCGGCAGATGTAGACAGACTACGTCGTGTCTTGAAGAGTTTCCTTGGCAAAAGAGAACAACAAGCACCCGTGTCTACCAAAAATCGCACGCCCGTTCTGCATCCTGTAAAAAGAAAAGATTAGAAACACGGGAGGCCACCGCCACAAGCGATGGCCTACTCACACGTTTTTTGGTACACTGACAATCCTTGGCACATTTATTCGCGGTTGCCCCGAATCTGAAGTGGTAGTAGCAAAACTGCGGCGGATGGGAGGTACTAAGTGGCTGTAGAAGTCGTTCGTTGGGGTGCGAGCGATTGGTGGGTGGTGGGCGGCTTTGTCGCTGCTTCGGCACGTCACGGGGTAGGCGTGTATGTCCTACGGCATTCATGTCAGCTTCGGTTGACGTTGAATAGGCATCCTCTTCGTCAGGGGTGGAGGCGTTGATGGAGGTCTTGAAGTGGCTGTCCATAAAGGCGTTGGCTTTGGTCATCAAGTCCTTTATGGGTAAACTATCGACATCGGGTATGGCAGCGCGTACAGGTTCGGGTAAACGGCGTATCCAAAGGGCACGAAGTAGGTTCACCTCACGAGGAGAGCCGTCTGCGGCAGGTTGAAGTCGAGCGATACTGGTTATTTCCCTGAGGGCAAGCGAAGCCCTTTGGTCCCCCAACGGTTGTTGCGAGAGCTGAAAAAGCTTTGCTATACGGGTGGCTGGCGACGGCTAGTACTGCTGCAGAAGGTATGTTTTGAGGGCGTCATACGCTATTGTGGTGTCTCCTTGTTCACAAAGCCAGTCGGATATTTCTGGGAAGGTGTCCTCGGGTATCGCCGCGAGAACATAATACGCTTTGGTGGTTGAGCGAGTCACGCCCCTGATACGAAACTGGACTTCTGCGCGCTGAAACCAACCAAACGCCTCTCCGCTGGCAAACGATGAAAGTTTGAATGAAGCGGCCGCAGCACCAACTGCCGTAGAGTCCACCATAGTACCAAAGATGAAGGGGCGAGAGGGTGGGGGAGGAAGGCGGTGGGAGCGAGTCGACTTCCGGGGTCACCAATGTGACGAGCTGAGAGAGGGTTGTGAACTCAAAGGCAGGATGCAATCAACTGAGTACTTTATTAAGGAACACTCTCCTTTATATACAAAACCTCAAGGCAACAGGACATAACATGTTCGAGAGATAGACAAAGTTACAGAGCAAAACTGGAGACATGATTATTCAGGTTCTTTTTAGTGCAAGGGAAGAGCGCAGATACAAGCATAATATATACAAAATAATTTATGTACGATCGTGTGACACACGGTTGGTACAGTATAATCAAATCCATAAGATGTTCTTGTCAAAGCCAGGCCTGTGCAAAACTCAAAGATATAGCCTTAGCAGTGCCAACATTTCATGTACATTATTTTATGTGAGTCAGGCCGGCACGGATGCCCAAATTAACTAAATAAATAAATCGAGAATGCAGGAGACTAAGATTAAAATATAAACATTAGTAACACTTTCATGAATAGAGTGTTCATGAACTTTGAGTTATCATGGATGTCAATATAACTGTCAAAATATATTTTATTATTAAAAACTAATAATGTTTCAAAATTGCGCACGGATATATGGTAAGTATATTTGCACTAGTTGGAATCTCAAAACATAGATGAGTAATGTATAAAATTATTCAGATCTATCTCTTGGAAGACTTGGTTAACTGACATAGATGGCCCTGGTAAAAGCTATGAATGGTCAAGCTAGATTTATTTGAAACTGTCTGTGCTGCTATACATGAAAAATTTTGTTTACAACCCTTAGGGTTATATTTTCAACAACAAATTCTGCCCAAGCTATGATCGTCAGAATAAAGATGTAAACTCTCGGTCACCATCTTGAACTTTCAGGGTTTAGCCTTAATTTTATCAGCATAATAACCCTTGTATTGGACTCTTTGAAACTGAAAACATAGAAAAAGACATATTACCTGACATTCTATCATAATTACTTATGAAGATAGAAATTTTCACAGATTTTCAGATTTATCAAAGGCCATTTCAGATTTTCCAATTTTTCTCAATTTTCCTAAAAGTGACAAGATATAGTTGTATATATGCTCTAGATGATTAACTAGCATTGAATTAAACTTTATCAATCAAAGAGGGATTAAGTAAAAAATTATTTGTCTGCTGCTGGACTACCAATGAGTAAACTATTATTAAATTGACTGATCATGATATAAGACAGGAGAATAAGACTTCCTACAACTTTTTTTTCTTTTTTTTTATTCTTAAATAATGTACACAATAGATTGATCAAAATTGGTCTTAGTAATCACTGGAGCTGGAATCATACAATGGGGGAGTCAATTAGGCCTTTTTTTTTTAATTAGTAGGTCCAGCATTTTCTTATAAGTAAAGCATTAAAACAATACACTACGGACTGTTACAATTCCAATATTTCTCCATTGCTTCTTGTGCAATGTTGCTCTGCCATTGTTTCTTTCATCAAAGGAAGGACCTTTGTGAATATCTGTATTGTTTAATGATCTTATGAAACTTCTTTTTATGATAATAACTGGGTAAGTCGGGGAAAACTCGCCGGTAAGAGACTGATGTCTCGCCAGGTAAATCCTGAACAGCTGATTAGCAGTTAGGTTCCGACTTCTTTTATAACCTCTCGTGGCATGGTTGGTTTCAACCTGACTCTTCATTAGAAGGGGCCAGCGTTCGATCCCAAGTATGAGGTAGAAATTTATTTCCATTTGAACACGATGTTGTGTTGATATATATCCATATTGACTCATTAGGGGTAATTTGAATGCATTACTATCAATTATGTCACGCGGTGGGCCGGGATGTCAGGGAAAAATCGCTGGTATCTCGCCAGGTAAATCATGAACAGCTGATTAGCAGTTAGGCTCCGACTTCTTTTATGGCCTCTTGTGGCATGGTTGGTTTTGACCTAGCCTTTCATTAGAAGGGGCCAGTGTTCGATCCCAAGTATGAGGTAAAAATTTATTTTTATTTGAACACGATGTTGTGTTGATATTTATCCATATATATATATATATATATATATATATATATATATATATATATATATATATATATGTAATATATATATATATACATATATATATATATATATATATATATATATATATATATATATATATATATATATATATATATATATATATATATATATATATATATACACATATATATACACACACAAATATATATATATATATATATATATATATATATATATATATATATATATATATATATATATATATATATATATATATATATATATATATATATATATATATATATATATATATATATATATATATATATATATATATATATATATATATATATATATGTATATATATATATATATATATATATATATATATATATATATATATATATATATATTTATATATATATATAAATATATATATATATATATATATATATATATATATATATATATATATATATATTACATAGTAATTGGATATTTTATTGAGTTCTTAAATCATACATAACCTTTTGTAATTCTATTTTAGTTCACCAAACATTCAGCTGGGCTCCAAAAGTTACTAAAAGAGTTGGAAGTCTCAGTTGTACATGGCTGAGGACTAAGAAGCGCGTAGTAGATGATGAATGGAGAAGTATTGAATTAAAAGCTCATGAAAGAGACGACTGGTGAAATATAACTAATGCCCTTTGTGTCAATATGAGTAGAAGGAGGTGATTAATATTAATGATCTTAGATAAGCCAGATCTCTCTAATGAAATAATTATAATGATGACATGTTTTATCTCAACTTGGTGAGAGCATCTTTCTCAAATATGGATTTGGATCACGTAAAATCTTATACAGTATATTTTGAGAACAGCACTGTAGAACATATGTGAAATTGCCTTAATGTATACATTCATCCCATAAGATTTTGTTTCACGAAAATCTTATTGAAACATATTAATTAGTATTTACCTTTTCTGACAATGAAAGTCTGTTTGTCCTACAACGATGGACATGAAATGTAGAGCTATTGGTATGCCGATGCTTATAATTTCTAATCGCTACTTCAGACAATATGTTAATGATATGTCAAAAATTTTCAAATTACTATTCAATGGATTTTTCTAAATAGATAAATAGTATAGTAACAGAGTAATAGAAATAACAAATCATATTCAGTCATGATTAATCATGCATCGTCCGCCTTCGTTACATGTAGATGTGGCAGGCGTTTGCTATAATCAAACTTCATTTCATTACAAATATTTATTGTCAAAATCAGTAAACAAATATTCAAATAGAAATACACTTTCAACTAACATAACCCCTCAAATTATAAAGAAACGAGATTATTAGAGTAAATATCACGAGCTATAATCATAATTTTATTTGGGAAATTATGATAGTCATTAGCAGATAATGACACAGAGGGCTTGTGGAAAGACTAGTAGAATATCCGGTTTAAGAGAAAAAATATATCAAGTGTATCACTCATACTTTTTTCTTTTTTACCCGAGCCATATCTCACGAAAGTAGCATTAATGGAAATTTCTTTAGGCTGTATTAATTTAAGTTTTTGTCACCTGAGTAGTACACACCTTTGGCACCATAACACCTGAAGGTCTTTATAGTAGTGATAGATATAGTTGCACACCGAGTAATTCAGCTCTGAGAGAGAGAGAGAGAGAGAGAGAGAGAGAGAGAGAGAGAGAGAGAGAGAGAGAGAGAGAGAGAGAGAGAGAGAGAGACAGAGAGAGAGAGAGAGATTTATCTTAATATAGAGAACGTTTTTAATAACTTTACAATTACAACAGACTCGATAAGATTAATTTTGTAATACCATGCGATTATATTAATAGGATATGTCCGATAACGTTGTGTCGTCGTTAATATCTATTAAAATAGGGTAAGTGTGTGACACGAGTTTTTGAATTAAAAACAATTGTTTCATAGATATTACTGATTTTGTAACAGTTCCCTTCACATATGACTTAATAAAATATCAAGAAAAATAATCAATCTTATCTTCAATTTTATATAAGTAAATTTCATAGAGTTTATTCACAGAAGACTAGTTTTCTATTTTATTTCACAACAACTCATTACACTTATAGTTATAATTATCATTTGTAAATTATTTAAATGCTCTCTAAGGTGTATTTAGAAATTGTGAGGATTGGCGTAATAATAACTTTATTCTTGAAGATAGGGAAGTTTATTGATTCCTGCGAAACCTTTGATGTTTACATTGGTACAAAGCTTGGTTCCCAAAGCATTTTCCAAACAGTTTTCTAGACATAAATCGTTTCTATATTTATTTGTTACATAAAATAAGTCAATGCCGAAGGTT
>NC_090725.1:62307446-62312446 GCF_036898095.1 Palaemon carinicauda | reverse complement strand
GTCAAAGGTGACCTTTAACCTTAACTCGACCTTCGACCTCGATATTGACCTAACGTAACCTAACCCAACATAAACCAACCTAACCTAACATAACCTGTTCAAACCTTCCCCAATCTAACCTAACCTAAATTATCTTAACATAACAAACCTCACATAATTTAACTGAATCTCAACTAATTTCATGGTCCAGGTCGAAGGTCAAAGGACATAAGCCTTGACCTTTGACCCTTTGACCTTTACATTGATCTTGATCTCTAGCCTTGAGCTTGACCTTTGACCTTGACCTTGACCTTGACATTTGATATCGATCTTGACCTCTGACCTCCTCCTTCAAATAACCTAACCTAACCTAACCTAACCAACCTTAAACTGACTTAAGCCTTTTGGGGTAAATTGCCGTAGATATTCCTAATTCAACGCATAAAGATTTATTTCTTATATTGAGAAATGTCTGGGATGATGGGGAAAATATCCATATATGATAAGAAAACCCAAATGAATTGAGATTGGCTATGATTTTGGAAAAGGCCGCATAACTATTAAAGTCATACTCTCTCCCATTAGCTGAGACTATTTAACAGCTCTGACCTATTATCATGAATCATTAATTAGCAATGGCAGAGGTGTTTACCATATTTCCTTGATTGACGTATAATTATCTCACCACGTTACGTATATGACATCTTCAATCCCAACTCTGTAAGTTTCAATATGGTAGCCGTCTATCATACCAGAACCTAAACATTTGTGGTCCCCTTTCATTTGAAGAAGACTTGAATTACGAATGAAGTATGATAACCAATGTCATGATAAATGTTTTCTTACCATTATTAGGAACTCTAAGCCTTATGCAGAATGCTAATATTAGAAGTAGTTTTAAGATCCAGTAAAATCCACAGATTAGAAATCATAGCGATAATACCGTGTCATACATAAAGTAATTTTCTTACTGATCTATGTCAGGTACGAAAATGTAAAATAGTGTATCCATTGAAAGATTTCAGCAACTATTGAGCAACCAATGCTACAATATATCAGTTAAAGGATTATTATTATATTCAGGAAATTATATTGGAAACATAAACTCTTCATATTCATTTGTGTTTAATCTCGTGCGATGTACGTTTACTGATTAATCATTTCGAAAAATACTAGAATTCTATACATGATGTATTAGTATATTAAAGAGTTCTTTTCTGTAACCATCCTAAAGGGCTCTTTCATTTTCCATTATTTATGTTTCATTATTGACTGGTCTGATTACATCAATACAAAGATTATGGCTTTATCTAACCAATGTAAACCCTCTGTGACACCTTGTAACTTCTTTGTGGTGTCAAGTTAGATTTATCAGTTTTACTCCGTGAAGAGTTAAAGAATTAACATAGCAAGTTCTTTTTATCTCATTTTATATGAATATAAAAGTTAAAATACATATAAACATTCATACATACATTCAAACCCCCACACAGACACACACACACACACACACATATATATATATATATATATATATATATATATATATATATATATATATATATATACATGTGTATGTGCGTGTGTGTGAAAATACATCCACACATATAAATGTGTATATATAAATATATATGTATATATATATATATATATATATATATATATATATATATATATATATATATATATATATATATATATATATATATATATACTGTATATATATATATATATATATATATATATATATATACATATATATATAAAGTATATATAGATATATATATATATATATATATATATATATATATATATATATATATATATATATATATATATATATATATATATATATACATTTATATGTGTGGATGTATTTTCACACACACGCACATACACATGTATATATATATATATATATATATATATATATATATATATATATATATATATATATATATATATATATATATATATATATGTGTGTGTGTGTGTGTGTCTGTCTGTGTGGGGGTTTGTATGTATGTATGAATGTTTATATGTATTTTAACTTTTACATTCATATAAAATGAGATAAAAAGAACTTGCTATGTTAATTCTTTAACTCTTCACGGAGTAAAACTGATAAATCTAACTTGACACCATATATAGTTTGCAGTCGAATGTACAGGAGCTAGACTCCGTCCTGGAAAGCTTTCCATTGAAAAAGACCATTGGGGTTGCAGATCCATTGATCTTACTCTTACAATGACTTCACTGGCACCAGAGGAGAGTTGGAGGGTGTAACTGGCAACGGAAAGCTGGGAATAGTTGCAGCTGATAGCACTTTATTTGCGCTGAAAATGGCCATCTCCTGAAGAGGTCCCATATCAGGTTTTTAGGCTTCCCTTAAGGGAGTCGTAGTATGGAGTACAAAAAGTATTGATGATGATAGTTCATCATGACCAAAATTTCTTTGAGAGCTTTGCTAGCCGAGGGCACTGGTAACTTTTGCACTGATAATAAATTCTTAGGGAGTGGGTGGTTGCCCTCAGGAGTGATGTAATTTCCAAGATTATCACTTCCCTGGCACCACTGTTAGACTTCACATACCTGAACACAAGTCTGTTTTGCTGAAAGTGGTTAAGGGAATGTTGGTAACGTGGGTGGACCTCTTTATTAGATTACCAGTATGTCATCTACGTTAGGTATGCAGAATGAGAGTTTCCATAAGAGGGCTTTCATGAGTCGTTGAAATGTGGCCCCTTTCAATAAGAGACCCAATGCAGGAGTCATCTAAATTAAATGTGGCAAATGGAGTAGTAATGATGTTCTTGAGGATATCTATTGGTTTCATTGGGCTCCTGATATTAACTTTTCAGGAGATCAAGTGTTGAAAATATTTCAGTACTGTGAAGGTGGGTGCTAATGTTGGTAATGTTAGTGAGGGGATAGAGGTATGGTTCTGGTTGTATGTTAAGATACCTGTAATCCTACAAGGACATAAAGATCAACCCTTTTTTGAATTATGGAAAGATCACTGGCAATGTTAAAAGGGATAAATTATATGTAAACTATAAAATGAAAATAATTTCTAACTCTTCAATAAAAAAGTATTTACCCAAAAAAGCTTGAACTTTTGATGCTGAAGCCATTTAATTATCAGATTGAGATGATCATTCCCAAAACCGGTCCCAGCTGGAATAAATCTTCTAGAGTACTATGTAGTATTAAGCTATGTGATGGAGAAAGAAAATCTGTTAGAATGAATTACATACTTCGTAATTTGTGCAGGATAGTACGTCTAGGGAGAATCTAAATGGAGAAGATGGTCAAAATAAAAAAAAGGAAAAAAAAATATATAATATTAATGGGAAACAAACGGAACAACAGTGTCAGGGCTGAATATTCAGATCAGGAATTATGACACATCAATTTTTAGGCTCACTATCCTCTTAAACATATAAAACAACACAAGTTTTGGTTCAATAAATAAGATGAAGTCAGCAGATTGGGTGGTTTCATCAGTGGAACTTTACAATTTCCACCTTGTTGTACATGCCATTTTTTAACAGGTTAATATGTCTCCTCTCATAGTTTATTGATGACTGATCCATTATGACGTATTTACTGCTCTGTATTATTGTGTGATATTTTATCTCTGTTGCATAGCTATTTTAATCGTTATTGGTCTTATTTCCTCTCTGCATTAGGCTATTTTCAGTGTTGGAGCATCCAAGGGAATCTAGAATCTTCCTATCTACAGTAGGTTGTAGGTGGACTATTAATGATAATAAATAAAGCATAATATAAACAAAGTTGTTCATCAAAATAGTTAATAATGGCAATTCCATCAGTAGAAAAAATGTAACCATGATAAGAAAAACTAAAATTGAATCTTCTATAGACCATATTTTTTCTCCACACTATGGAAGGAAGGACTAGAAATTAGAATAAACATTCATAGGTTTCAATTTTGTAAGAAAGTCACATTTAGAAACAACATAGAAAAGTCAGCAATAATTAACAACCAAACAAAAGAAGACTGATGAAAATATTAAATGAAAAAGAATTCTCCAAATTTTAATTATACTAAAATTGTATAGCAAAATTGTGCATAAAAAACGGTTTAAAATCATTTACCCTTTGGAAGTGTTTTTCGTTTTAAATCCGAAAACCAATGTAAATGGCTGTATCCGATATTTCCAAGTCTATGCATATTAAAATTAGGGAAAATGATCGATATATTAGAAAATAAGTTCTCGTGTAAAATTAGAACAAAAAAACTTATTTGCATGGTGTCTCTAAAATGTACAAGCATTGGTCGTGAATCATTTTAGTGAGAAAGGACTCGAAAAAGTCACCAGACGGCAATGAGTGTGTGTGTGTGTGTGTTTGTGTGTGTGTGTGTGTGTGTGTGAGAGAGAGAGAGAGAGAGAGAGAGAGAGAGAGAGAGAGAGAGAGAGAGAGAGAGAGAGAGAGAGAGAGAGAGAGAAATATCAATATCTTCAGTTGACATATCTTTATAGGCACCAACCAACCTGCCTACTAGACAGAACTGGATCAAAGACTTCGAGAAGCAGCGAAAACCAGAGTTCCATATCTCAAAGGAGGAAGAGATGGAAGACATATCGAAACGGATTCTTTTTATTTCACGAAGAGCAAGCAAAGTTTATGGACGAAGGATTTGGAAGAAAGATTCTGATGACTAACATAGCAGAAAAATGCTACAGATGTTTGCTGGACTCTAGCAAATTTATTCGTAGCATGAATCATAATCTTTTTTATATTATAAAAAAAAGAAAAAATCTTATAACTATCTGCCTAAAGAAATTGTACTTTAACTTCGACATAATATTAAATGTTTATTTCAACCATATATGAAGAAATTACCATACAGCTAGCTATATGATGTAAGTTATGTTAAATAAATTGCCAACATATTTCTTTCCTGATACATTTATAAGAAATAAATGAGACTTTGAACTAGGAAAAAAAAAACATCTTGAAGTTAGTCATTTGTAGAATAAGTATGTTTACCA
>NC_090725.1:62294946-62302446 GCF_036898095.1 Palaemon carinicauda | reverse complement strand
AAAACACAATATACTGTTTATATATAAATAGAAAACATAATAAAAGTTATGTATCGATCTATAACGGAGTGAATAAACTACAATAGAAAATAATGTTCAACTTTATATGATATAACCCTGCTTTGAAGTTCTATACCACGCTGGAATTTTCTATGTGCAAATCAATATTGTAAGATTAAATGTTTCTCTTTTTTATGAATAAGATAGTTTTTTTTTTAAATACCATTGTCGCCAAAAAGTTATCTGATTCAAACATATTTGCGGAAGGAGAAAAATATAATAAATACGTATTATCATGTAGAAAATGCAACATGAATCATCTAAATGAAACAATACGGAAGAATTTAAGCCACTTAGAAAATTGGAATGATATTCAAAATAAGCATCTATTTCTTTTTGTGTTCTTTTGATCCCATTAATCACACCGTATTGCAGGTCAGCCTCTGGAGTCAATATTTCCATCTATTTCTATTCCTTGCATATTCTTCCCCCATTCGTACCTCACCTACATCATTCTTCACCAGCATTCCTCCTCCCCATCACTGACGTGTTCTTAGCTCTTTAGATTTGTTTTACCTTTTCTCTTCTCATTACATGGTCATAGTGTCTCAGACGAGCTTCCCCAACCTTCTCCTTTACATTACATAAACAAAGCATTCCTTTATATATAGACTCTCCCTCCTTCACAATAACGATATTGCACCAATATATCTCACCATCCACATCTTGTTTCTTTCAAACAGTTGTTCCACTTTCCTCTTAGGTGTTCAGTTCGTGCTTCATGATTTAATAAGTATATTCATTTATAGTAGATCGATAGACAGATAAGACAATGCATATTGGCAAAGGATTAAACCGAAATGTTTTTGTTTTTCAAAAATGTTCTCACTATTTCTGAATGGATCGATCTCTTCAACAGAAAAGTAGCCAGCCTCTAATCCATCGTGACTGAACAGTTGATCGTTGATTTAAAACTCGATTACAAGTTGGTCTCTTTATTTCTTTTTTTTTAACTCAGTGAAACTATTCCTGATTTATTGGTAAAAAAAAAATGTATTTTCTTATATTAAAGAAAGATTTTGCATTCCATATGATGGAAACTATATTATTCCTGCTTCTGCGCTCTCTATTTTATTCATAGATGTATTCTATGCATACTAAGACCTACTGTTCCACACAATTGTCAAGAGGATTTCCCAACCAATTTTATTGTTTCTTACCATCAAGATACTGTTTCCATGGCATTATTCTTTTATTTTTTTTTATTTTTTTTTTTGCTAATTCATAGTAATCGTTGGTGTTTTTTTTTTTGCCTCCAAAAGTATATTGATATGCATAATGATAATGGGAAGCAATAATTATAACCAATATTAATTTTTCTCATCCCTATTAATATGTACAGCAATGGGTCATTATCTGTAACTGCTGTATTGAATTGATTCATGAAGAATTACGTTTCATTTGATTGATGCTTGTTTCTCTTGAAGATATTATTCATTTGTAAGATATTGTATGATAATGTATGTGGTAATAGGAGTTCCAAGTGATAATTAACGTTGTATTTCCGAGGGATTACTCGATTTTGTTTGATTTAGGAACATTGGTATTGAAAACAAGAAATATTCCTCTTGTAGGTATATTGATGTGAATATTGATTTCAAGTGAAAGACTCATGCCAGTAGTGAAGGAAGTTATTCAGAAAATACTCACATTTGTTTTAAAGAAAATTACTTGAGTAACTTACTCCTTATAAAGCCTTTCACCTTTTGCGAGTTTACTAAGAAAGGATCCTCATCTCAGTGAGGAACAAAAGGTTGTATTTTTTTTTTCTTCTTTTTGTTATGTTGATCCGATCTCCATATTACCATACTGTCGTCATTGTATTATGTTTCTCAGCAAATAGTTTTCACCGGACATTTCATCATAAAATTGATTTATGATTAAGGCAGAATATCTTATAAAATTCTAGTTTTATTCTTATTCAGTGTTTAAATACTTTCACATTTAATTCATTGACTAATAAAATAACTTCTTTACCTGAATTATGACCTTCACCTTTGGCTCCATGTTTCCATTACCCACGATAATGTTCAAGATTAGGTATTATGCATGGGGTGAGAACGGTCGCTTATGTCTTACCATCCATCCATAAGTGTCAGTTTACCCAACCTGCATATTATTTAGAAGATGTACAACTAGGTTTTAAAACAAATAGTTAGAAAGCCTAATTTTTAAGATGTAAATTTATGCATTGGCTACCAATCTTTGCAATTGAAAAAATGTTCGTGCTTATCTCTTACTCCATATAACTCATTATGCGAAAAGTGATAGGAGTAATCGCAATATAGTTTTATTAATGTACCATTGGGCTGACTAAATATATTTGTTGGTGTATACTGAAATGCGCCACTATTTCTCTATTTTCTCTTCGTTATGGTTTCCAAGCCTCAACCAATCTTGATGATTATGAATGATCCTGTGGGAGTCAGATGCAGGGTCATCAAAGTCTTCAAGAGGCACGAGTCGAGGAGGGTCAGAAAAAATTGTTCGGTCACCGGTGTTACATCAGCAGTAGACAGAGGAGAACAGTGCCAGGGACGACCATAAACATTCGTGTCTAGGGGCAAACAAGGAGAAGAGTCTATCAATGGGCGAGTGTCAGGCTATTCATCTCCATTGTAGGACAAATGGGCATCGGCAATCACTTTGTGAAACACATGAATAAAAAGTTTCTTTTTATTTTGCTGCAATTTGTTTAGGAAGAAATGGTATTCACAAGTGTTGAAAAAAAAAAAAAAATATTTTTTGGGGGGTGTCCAGCGGACTAGCCTCCTACAAATAGTTATTCGTGTATCAGCTGGTTAATGAGGTCCACACCTCCCTTTAGAAATGACGTACAGTACTGCTTCATGACCTTGGCCCTTTACATGGTTAATTTTTTATATACAAACTTCTTTGTCTAACCCTGCGTAGCGGCATTGTATGCATTAGTCATTAAGCTGACAAGCCTGATATTTTGTCAGAAAATGCCTTCCGCTTTTCTCCTCCTGAACTTCATTTCTCTATGACACAAGGACCGACCCTTTTCCTTAATCTTCACGGAGCTCAGTGCACCTATCACAAGGGAGAGTGCTACTACGGCGAGTTTCTTTTTCATAAAGCACTTGTTAGGGGATGGCAGAACTATGAAAATGTATCCAATAAGACATGGCAACCATTGTCTTAATGCTGATCCAGGAGTAGAAAAATTACACCAGGGTAAATTTTATGCCACGATTCCCTAGTTTCACCAGGTTATATACCTTGATTGAACACCATTTGGCAGTTTGGTATACTGAATCAATAGTAAATATATTCACCAACAGGCACATAAAATTTCAATTAAAATGGAATGAGGATAAGTTATAAGCGAAACATTGACACAGAAAGTTGGACACAAATTCCTCAGTGGTAAGACAAGTGATAATAATTTAGGCTATATATTAAACGTTAATAACAATAATATACTCATTTGACTAATGAGTTATTGTTCCAAATTAACAACATGTGATTCTATGTTGCTTACAGCGCGCTTCTTGGTAAATACTTCTCCTCATATATGTGTACTGCTTCGTTGTAAAAGTTTTTACCCTTTCCGATAAAACGTAAAAGGTGTTTGGTTTCAACTGCATGTAGTATCTAAAGTCTGATTAATAACCAATTTGAGGTTCCTTTGAAAACATTCCATTGCCCTTAAAGAGGACCTGAATAATCATGCTGCAAGATCACGATCACAGACTAACAACACTTACATACTGTAGATACCTGTATGATGCTAGCGAGCATCAGTTTCGAACACTGCCTGCCAGTCTGGTTTATGAATACTTGTTAGTTTTAGTAGTCTTTGCTGTTAACTAAGTTGAAATTGTGCCAGTGATATATACAAAATGTTCTTGATTTGTTTCTTATATTCTAAGAGAGAGAGAGAGAGAGAGAGAGAGAGAGAGAGAGAGAGAGAGAGAGAGAGAGAGAGAGAGAGAGAGAGAGAGAGAGAGAGAGAATTATATAATATCCTCATAATCAAAGACTTCTGGTATATGCAACTCTTTGAAACAGATTCTGTTATGGTGTATCACCAAAACACGAAAAATTCGCGTACCTCTCTCTTGTATTGACTCCGAATGGATATTATGCTCCTCTTCAACAATAACAGAGAATCCACTTCTCTGAAGTTCTGATGTTATTCTATTAACTGCCGCTATACGTTTATTTCTGTCTTTATAAACAACTGCTTTGACGTTTCATAAGTATGGGTTCTGTCGGTACAGTTCGATTATTAACTGATCCTCTCTTCTATCCCAATGACAACTTTCATCCATAACAAAATTATAGCTTCTAGCCATGTTTACAGGACAGTTTATTTTGAACCTTATTAACCGACACCTAAAGTTTATCCAGTAAACAAGTATAAAATAGTGTCCTTCCGTGGAGTGTCCGAAGTTCAGACACTACGAACACAGGAATTGTTCGACAAAACCTAGGTGTTTGTCATTGACGTCATCAAAACTTATTTATAATTCCCTTTGTTAACTGATAAGTTCAATTGGTGTTCAACTATATGGATGCATCCTTACGTTCTCTACAAATGTCTGGAAAAATTGCCAAGATATTATGACAGAAAAAAATTATTGCCAAATATAACTAACGTTATTCGGCATCAAATGTAGTTTCCTCCTGACAACATGAATCATCTTATTGCGCTCAAATTGTTAAATTAGATTTAACATTTTTTTTAAATACCTTGCTTTTTTTTATTTATGTAAGGTAAAATTGTCAACAGTTTCCTGTAATTTAATTAATATTCTGGTTACGATATATATGGAGTGAGAGAGGAAAGCAATGAGAGTATAAAGGAAGTTACTGACAACAGTTCTACCTCTTAAATACTGTAATTCATTTTGATGGATTCTTTTGTTAACTGTGGAGTCAGATCATAATTACTTGAAAACTACAAAGTAAATAATTCATTGCGCTTGGAAGATATGTCTGTATTAATTTTGTTGATCAAAAGGCACATGGAAATTATATCTATATTATGTCATGTTAAAAAGACCATTTTCATTTCCGGGTTATAGTATTGCAGTGCATCTGTTAATTTATTAGAAAATATATTACAACTGAGAATAATATGACCTATTTAACTGATGTCAAAAATTCTAAAAGAAAAAAATGCTTTGGAAATAGATATAAATTACAGAATATGTACATCGAGTAATTAAATAAAGTATTTCACCTTTCATGTTATTGATTGAATAAATATGCCATGATAAAATTTCGCGTTTCATTTCTTTTATTTGAATATTATGGGGATTTTTTTTATATTTTGAAGAAGGGATATCATATTCATACTTATCCAGAACATTGGAAGAAGAGAGCTTTTGAGTAAACAGTGACAGTCCCGACAAACACAACACTCATGAAGATTCAGTAACAAAACTTTGTTGATATTAGTTATTATAACAATTTCCTAAATTTCAGTTTAAAAATTATCGTATTATTTTCCCATTTTCTTTTGTTTTAAACTGATTTTCCAACCGTTCTTCTCTTTGAAATGGCATTTGAGGTGTCAAATTTAACACATAGGAGTTTTTTTTTTTTTTTTTTTTTTTTTTTTTTTTTTTTTTTTTTTTTTTTTTTTTTTTTTTTTTTTTAGCGGATAACTTAGATTGTAGTCACTCGGCTTCGGCATTGAATACAATTTCTCAGATGAAGCCTTGTAAAGGGCAACAGGGCTCTTGAAGTGAGGGATAGTTCTTCTATTGCTTATTATTATTTCTACTTACCCAATATTTTATCAGCTGTCTCCCACCTTATTGTCTAATTTCTCTTCCTGTTTTCACTGTTTAGATGTTTGTGAAGGGACATCCTTATGTCATTATTTTACTGATTCTAAAGGTTAAAGGCAACATGGTAAAGGACGAAAGTCAGCCTACTTTTTTGGAGCATGCAGAACCGCAAAGGGATATTGGATTTATATTTTCAGACAGCTCTAAATCCAATGATGGTGCTGGATTAGGGGTGTACAATAATTATTTTAGTTTCAAAAAGTGTCTCACGTGTAGCATCATCAGCTCTATGGTTTTATGACTGTTCTTGAAATGTTTTTACAACTTTTAGCAGTATAAAAAGTGTCTTATTGGCATTGATTTTATTTTTCTGAAGTAACCGACCAGTTAGTTTATTATTATTATTATTATTATTAATATTATTATTATTATTATTATTATTATTATTATTATTATTATTATTATTATTATTATTATTATTTTTTTTTTTTTAGATTAGATGTATATTTATAGCACTGCAGGCAAGCAAGTTCAGTTTTGCTGCCTTTCAACTTATGTCAGTATGTCAAGAGAGGATTAGGCAGACCAACTAGTAAAAGAGGCTGTGGACTAATTACTTCCTGGAAGGTATCCATTTTAGTGTGATGATTTTTTGCCTTGTATAAAAAAGATCCCCAATGATGTTTAGCTACATTATTGGAATTCTGAGGATCAAAATATGATAGGGATCATATGTGGTATACCGTCATGGAAAAACTTAATGATGATAAGGTTGGTAACTGCTCTCTGTTGACGAAGAATTGTGCACACTCCTTTTAATACTGAGTTCTTCATGACTGCAAGGGACCAACCTTTTTGTAATGATTATTTACTTCCCCGGACTGCTAGGAATTCACTGACTGAATATCCCAGTCTTGGATATCATAAAGAACGGTTCATCTCAAAAGCTGTGATATGGATAGCAATTACATTTTCACTCTGATTCTAGGAGATGTTGCATTGTTAAATCTATATTAGAAGTTGGCCTTCTTATTCATTTATGGAGGTATTTATTTATTTTATTTTTTCATTCATAAGTTACTAGTTATGGATTATCTTACTATAATCGGTATTAATGATCATTAATATTATGATGCCAGATAATTATCAACCAACCATTATAGATATCCATCAAATGTTTCAAACTGTTTATTATTGCTGGCGTTATTCGATGGTGTTTTAATCCTGAAGTGTCTCTAATCTCCTTGAATGAAATGAACGCTCAAAAACCGATTGAGTTCGAAATCACGTCTTTAATATCATGTCTTTTTTTTTTTCAACCAAAGCATAAATTGAGAGGCTATGTTTCTTTTCTCAACAATTATGTCAAACGTGGCATATTATCATAAGCTGATTATCATACGTTCAATTAACAAAAATGCATATAAAAAACTTTATTGACATCTTTTATTATTAAAATAGTATTGCCCCTTGGAGAGAAAGAACAGCATAAAATATATCGTTTCCTATGCAAGGAGAGGTATTGTTAAGCATCTAAATGAATACACTTTAGCCATACTACCACTACCCTCAGGAGAAGACTACAATAACATTGTAGTCAGGGAGTACTCTATCATTATTTTACTGAAGTCTATGACAAAGGACCTAGAGTAATAGCTACCCAGGAAAGCGACAG
>NC_090725.1:62272446-62279946 GCF_036898095.1 Palaemon carinicauda | reverse complement strand
TCTTATTTCCTTTCATATACCGGGTGCCTTTTCCATTCCATTTCGGTATAAGACACATCTTAGCGTCCCAGAGTTACGATCGGAAAGATGGATCTTTGATTGTACAATAAAAACCAAATAGTTTTCGTACTGTCTGAAACATTCTATCTCTTAAAAGAAACGAACTACACTTCTTTCGGTATATGAATCGATAAATAACTAGACAAAAATATACGAATTATTAGACATTTTTTTATATTAAATATAAATATGCATATATATATATATATATATATATATATATATATATATATATATATATATATATATATATATATATATTATTACACACACACACACACATATATATATATATATATATATATATATATATATATATATATATATATATATATATATATATATATATATATACATAAATATATATATATATATATATATATATATATATATATATATATATATATATATATATATATATATATATATATATATATATATATATATATATATATATATATATATATTCATAAATATATATGTAATATATATATATATATATATATATATATATATATATATGTATATATATACATATTTATATATATATATATATATATATATATATATATATGTATATATATATATATATATATATATATATATATATATATATATATATATATATATGTATATATATATACTCTATATATATATATATATATATATATATATATATATATATATATATATATATATATATATATATATATATATATATATATATACATATATACAAAGTTTGTATAAGAGTCACCGATGTCAGTATGAATTCCTGACATCTCCCCCAGTGTGTCTACTCTTATTAAACTATCGGATAACAGTTGTATCCGTACAGGAACAAATATTGCATCTCTACCACCATCCCCTTAGGGTACAATGTTAATCCTTCCTAAGGAAGGGTTAAAGCGAGCGGATTTTTTCTTGAAGAAAGGAACAATCTTATAAGACATTCCATGTTAAAATTATCCATATTTTAAACTTAATGCTCGGTACATTTCTAATAAAATGAGTGTGAGCGAATAAGAACTAGTTTATTAAAGATTTAATAAACATATATATCAGTCAACTTATATAAAACTTATAAAATGTGGACGATATCCATTAAAGCATAAAGAAAACAGTAAACAGAAAATACTGTTTCGTCTAAAAGGAAACAGAACTGCCACTTTAATCGAGTTATTAATAATATTGACAGAGTCTGTATTACTGTTTATTTACACTAGCGTAAGAAACGGTTGGCACAAGTGTCCGTATTATGCTTTAGCTCACCAAAGTCAATGGAACTGTTCGTAAGGACACGTTAGTGGCCTATCACTCAGTGTGTAGTAAGAGTCTGTGACTACACACCCACCCTCTTAATTAATCGTCACAAATTAATTTCACTGTTCCTCGCAGATTTAAACAGGTTGAAGAATTCTACCTGCTGCTACCACAGACCTCTTGAGTTGCTCCACTTGCTTGGCATAGTGCATAAAGAACACCTTGGATGACTACAAGCCAGTGTACGAGCAAAGATGTTCAAAGTCCATATAATTAAAGAAATTTTATGGAAGAGGCAACTTTCCTTGGATCATGACTTGCGGGTGTACTGTCTGGATCCACTCTGCGAATAAAATAGGTGAGTTTCACCCTTAGTTGTTTCAGAGATAAATTTGAACCCAAGATTTCCTCTCTGGATACCTGTCCTCCTCTAAAGTCTGAAGTCCTATGAAGATATACCTTTAAGCACTCCACTGGACATAGAGATGCATCTTCCTTCAGAGGGAAGATTCTCTACGGACCCCACCTGTTGGTGGGTAACTTGTTCTTGGCAAGAAACGTTGGGTCTCGAAACGGATTCAGTTCTCCCCCTTTCAAGAACTGAACGTGGCCTTCCTCTCTCAAGAGAGCCACTATTTCAATAACTCTAGCCCCCGAAGCGAGTGCAAACAGAAACATAACTTTTTGAGTTAAATCCTTCAAAGCGCACTCCTCATTATTCATCATTGATGCAAATGAGGAACCTTATCTAGTGCCCATGTCGTTAGAAAGGTCGACCTGAAAGGTATATAGTATCAGTCTTGTCAAGGCAGCCTTGCACGTTGATATTGTGTTGGCTGCTAAACCTTACTCATGAAGGTGAATGAAGAAAATAAACAGAAGTCTATCAAGAATTCTTTTGGTTTTTTCGCCTTGACAAAAGACATCCACTCTTCCATGATGACTTATATTGTCTTCTGATAGATTTGGACTTAAATTTCTCCAAAAAGTCTATACTGTCTCTTGATATCCCGCAGCTTTTTCTCATCGTTAGGGAGAGAAAATCATGAGATGCAGGTTCCGGATTTTCTGTGATGAAGCGAAGACAGTCGACTTTTGTACTCGCTGAGTCAGGGTTGGATCCGGTAGCGGTACAAACTTCAGTCGTAGTTCCAATGTCAGTGGGAACCAAACGCTGCTTGGCCACTTGTTGGCCACTATTGTCGCTTTCCCTTTGAAGGATCTCATGTTGAGGATCTTCAAAAGGAGGTTGTGCACAGGGAACAGGTAAATCCTGGACCATCTGTTCCAGTCTAGGGACATAGCGTCCACTGCTTCCACTAATGGATCCTCGTACAGGGACACATAACGATGTGTTTACTTGTTGTCTTTTGTCGCAAAGAGGTCTATCTGCAGTTCTGGGACTTGACTCAAGATGAAGGAGAATGATCCTGCGTCTAGGGACCATTCTGACACTATCAGTGTGAACCTGGATAGAGCGTCCGCTGTCACGTTGCGGGACCGTTTGAATGTGAACTGCTGACAAGTGCCATTTCTTTCTTTCCGCCAAACGGAATATGGCCAACATCACTTGGTTGATTTGAGGTGATCTCGACCCTTGTTGATTCAGGCATCTCACTATCACCTCGCTGTCTAGAACCAATCTTATATGGGTCGAGTGGTGAGGAGAAACTTTCTTTAGTGTCAGAAGTACTGACATGGCTTCTAGAAAGTTGATGTGAAATGACTTGAAGAGATTGGACCAAGCTTCCTGGACTCTCTTCTGGTGAGAGTGGCCTCCCCAGCCTTCCTTTGAAGCGTCTGTATTGATAGTAACTGACGGGGGAGGAGGTTGAAGAGGTATTGATACCTTCATTTGCTTGGCTTTGGACCACGGCTTGAGAAGTGTTCGCAGTCGAATCGGTAGTGGTCTCATCATATCTCTTCCTGCGTTTGATGCATATTTTCTCCAGACTCCTGTTGCATCCCTTAGCTGTGCTATTAGCACTGGATCTGTTATCGAAGCAAACTGTAGAGAGCCCAGCACTCTCTCCTGTTTGTGTCTTGATATCCGTTTGGATTTTAATAGTCTCTTGACAGATCCTGCTATTTCTTTCCTCTTCTTCCCAGGAATGGAAAGTTGATGTGACTCCAAATTCCAGTGGATTCCCAACCACTGAAATTTTTGAGCTGGAGATAGTCGAGACTTTTTGATGTTGATCTTGAATCCCAGATGTTCCAGGAACTGGATCACTATCATAGAGGCTTGCATGCATTCCGTCCTGGATGGTGCACACATCAGCCAGTCGTCCGAGTAGGCCACTACTTGGATCCTCTTTAGGCGTAATTGATGGACGGTTGCGTTCGCAAGCTCCGTGAAAATCTTTGGGGCTATGTTTAGCCCGAATGGTATGGCTCTGAAGGCGTAAAGTCTTCTTTGTGACTTTAACCTTGGGTAGAAGGAGAGGTGACGATTAATTGGAACATGCCAATAAGCGTCTGACAAGTCTATGGAAACGATGTATGCCCTTTTGGGCAGTAGGGTCCTTATGTGCTGAAGTGTGAGCATCCTGAACTTGTAGTTCATTATGAACTTGTTGAGTGGCGACAAGTCCAGAATGACTATGAGTTTTTCTGAGTCCTTCTTTGGAACACAAAACAGCCTTCCTTTGAACTTCATGGACTTAACTTTTCGGATTACTCTTTTCTCTAAGAGTTCTCAGACATATTCTTCCAGAACGGGGGGTAGTGTTGGGAAAATTGAGGAAATGGAGGTGGAGGACTGTTCCAGCTCCAACCTAGTCCATTCTTTATCAGGCTGTGGGCCCAGGGATCGAAGGTCCAACGATCCCTAAATAAATGTAGTCTCCCTCCTACCGGAAGCATCTCACTTCTGCTGTTGTGGACCTGAGGCCTTGCCTCCTTGACCGCGTCCTCCCCTGAATCCCCTTCCCCTTGAAGGGCATCTAGAAGAACCTCTGGCTGTTCCTCTAGCTTTTGAGTGAAAGGAAGAAGTCTGCCTTTAAAAAGTTGGGTTAAAAACTGTGGTTGTGCCACTATCTGAGGCACCGCAGTCGCAGGAAGTTGCTGTTGTTGCTGTCGGTAGGGCTTAGCCGGCCGAGAGGATAGCCTAGGCCTTTTTGTCTTCATCTTGGGTTAGGGACCCTCACCCAGAGAAGACTTTCTCTTAAGATTTAAGCCACACTTCTGGAGAAGGTTCCTATTCTCTGTGGCGGCTTTGTCTACTACCTTTTTAACTACTTCGTTGGGAAAGAGGTCCTTACCCCAGATCCAAGAGGAGATCAGCTTCCTCGGTTCGTGCTTCACTGCAGCCAAGGCAAACACGAACTCTCTACAGGCTCTCCTAGCTTTAATAAAGCTATAGAGATCTTTTGTAACTGTGGCCAGATGGGTTTTGGCCACTACCATGAACATGTCCTGTTTCTTGGGGTCACTTGCCATTGTTTCTAACTTCGTTTGCAACTACGTCGATGCCGCAATTCTTTCTTTCGTCTCTTGCTCTCTGCGCAAGAAAAACTCCGACAGCTTTGGAAGTTCCTCACCAAACTGACGTTCGGCAATATCAGCTTCCAACTTCCCGACTGAGAAGGTAAGGTGAACGTCCTTCCAGTCTTTTTGGTCCAATGGTAAGGTCAGGGATAACGGCTTGCATTCCTCCAAGGAGGGGCATGGTTTCCCTGCCTCCGCCGCCTTCAAGGCTGCCTTATATCCCTTTTCCATGAAGGGAAAGGCTCTGGTTGGAGAGGCCACAAGGGAGGGAAGCTTCTTACTCAAAGCTGGCACCTTTAAGTTCGTGAAGCCCCTCTCTTTCATCGAGTTCGCTAGTAATGCCTGTGCTTTACTATGGTCTAGTACTATGACCTCCTTCGGCTCTGTTTCCTCCTTTGAGGCTGGCTTCTTCCTAAGACGGACATAGCAGTCCGGGTAAGAGTCTTTGTTGGGCTAAAATTCCACATCTTCCAGGGGAACTGAGCCCAGCTTCTCCGATATAACAATCTTCCCGGTTGTCATTGGCATGTGTTTGGCATACCTCCAAGGATTGGCATCCGAGCACAAAGGAAGATCCTTCATGTTAAGTGGCTTCTGGGGCCCACGTGATACTGCGAGTCTGCATATCTACAGTTTCATCGCAGCTTACTTATCATCATTCTTCTTTTGTATTTGTTGAATCATTTCAACAATAGAAGAAAGAGTCCTTCCCAGATCATCTGGGATAGCAGACAATGTAGAGGGAACAGGTTCTGGTGCCGGAACCGATGTAACCGACACCTCGTCGATTTCTTCCTCTTCTATTTCTGGAGCAAGGGGCAGCTCCTCCTCCTGACCTTCACCCAGAAGGTCTTTCTCTGTATAATCCGACACCTCTGACATCCTATCATCAAATTGGATGTCTTGAAGCGCGGTCGAGACTTCAGAATCTACCGGATTCTGGAGGGTTGGTATCTCCTCATGAGACTGAGGGATGATGGCATCAGCCGATGCCCTTAGGGAAAAGGTAGGCCCTCATCTTCTCGTTTGGAAGGTCGGGGCCTGAAGTGTTTTTATGAAAACCCCTCGCCCAGGTTCGCAATTTTTCCCTAGCAGCATCCCTTGACTCCGCCGACTTAGGGGTGTTAAATGCCTCGGTAATTAGGTTGGAACATATAGTACATACCTGGGGGTCCCAATACCTGACATCACCTTTGGAGACTGCGCATGCTTCGTGCCTCCTGCATAACTCTTGTCCACAAAAGTTCTTACTGCGGACATTGCAGAACATACTCTCGCACTTCGGATGGTCCTCGTGTAAAGAGAAGAGAATCATGAGTATCAAGTGAATGCTTTTCACTTATTATTAATACATGTAGTTTATACAGTAAAGCTAGAAAGGAAAGGAGGAAAGAGACATACTTGTATTTCCTGCCCAGCCAATTGCTCTAACCTCTAAAGATATTAAAACTAAGGTTAATTCTATTCTAGAATACCTTATAAATTTTCCTAAGCGGAAAGTTGAGGTGTAACTCACACCTTGAAATAAAGTTTTAATATACGGGATAGAATGAATACAGAAATAACTCACTTTCTATATACTGTACAGTCTCAACAAAAGGCTGTACAAGATAACATTAAGTATGTTGGAAGAACTTTAGTGTTACAACCAACTCTATACTGTAGTTATATCAATGCAGTGTGTACTACACCACAAATATAGTAACTACTGTACATCGCATGATGTCGTGACGGCCGGCACGTGCCGACCGGCATTAACCCTTATATAGTTCAAAGGTATGCTACCTTTAAATAATGGGCAGCAAAACACTGGTTCGCAAATGTGTGCCGGCCGGCAATCACTGCCGGTCGGCAACTGAAAACACTAGCACCCGCCTGCCAGCCGCTAATCGTAGTGGCAGGCAGATCTCGGGATGTGTTTCTACCGCCGGCCGGCAAAGGTAGCGATACTCATGCCGGCCGGCAGTGATTATGAACCAGAGAACTTCCACCTACCCAGCTGCCGGCCGTTTAATCCGGCAGCCGGGCTAGGGGTACAATACACTAACAAGAGAACAATATTGTTTTAAGGTTATAAGGCGGCCTTGCCCTAAAACCTTCCATCCAGAAAGATTGAACATACGGAAGGGGAGAATGTAGCATTCCGGCTTCCTATATACCAAACGCCTACTGGGCTCTACCAGCAGACATGGAAGGGAGACAAAGGGAGGTCTGGGGTTCACTCTGCAGAAGAAAAAAGAGCTCAGCTCTCTGCCGGCCGGCAATAACGTGCCGGCCGGCAGAGAGCTGAGCCGGTCCCACATCCTAAACTACATTTGGTACAGATGTAGGACTGCGGCCAAGAGATGTGATTGCTTGGCCATCACTAAGAAAGAAGGGGGAGAAAGGGATAAGAGTCCCATAAACTTTACTCTAGTATGAGACATACTCAGCGATTAAGAAAGCTCATCCTAACCTAGGGTTTGTCTATTAGAGAGGAAGGTTGGCAATACTTGCTACCTTTCTCCATACCAGAACAAAGTTTGGTGTAGTTATTTCGCCAGGCAACGGAGAAAACTCATTCTCCAGCCCGAGAATAACAACACAGGACAGTCTGCTAGACCACTAGTAGAAGGAATCGTCTTGTACAGACTCCATCAGATGTGGGCTAGGGAAGCAAAGCTTCCTGTGTCTAGCAAAGGAAACTCA
>NC_090725.1:62252446-62254946 GCF_036898095.1 Palaemon carinicauda | reverse complement strand
ACTTCCGTTTTATGATAACTTGATATAGCATTATGAACAATTTATAATTTTCCACCTTCAATGTATGATAGCGCTTTTTCTCAAAACTTTGAATTTCCAATTTATACTTCTAAAACTCTCTTTTAAAACACCCCCAAAAGACCTCCTCACCGGTTAGATGTAACTCTGTACCAAAATCTATTAATTTTACCGTCAAACTATTTATGGTTCTTGTGCTCTTGCCAGTACTGTCTTACTTATATTGCTATAGTTTTTATTCATATTCAATAATTTTCACAGCTATTTACTATCTTTACGGTGCTTAAATTATTAATCCTTCTACAACTCTTCTTCTCTGACCCTTCCTTCGCACAATCACTATATTTACTCACCAATCTCTCATAAATTAATTCGTGTTAAATAGCCAAATGTTAAAAACGACTGGAGAAAATATTTCCATTTATTCATGTTTCCTCGCAAAAATTATACTAGACATAGAGCTGGACTAAATTTTTCTCAAGCATTAGATAATTTTCACAAAACACAATGTAAAATATATTTCTCATAATTTTTCACTGATTGAACCAAAGAGAAGAGGAAAAGACATTGAAGCTAACGTGGTGGATATGCTGTATAATATGACTTATGAGACCATAGGTATGCACCGCACGCACGTTGTGATGGTTTTAATTAGGCCTGCTAAGTCATCATCCGCCATAACCTTTAGAGCGCTGGTGGTATCTTGCATGTAAAGTGGTCTAGAGCAGATTATATTGGTACATGTTTGATCTCTAGGCAAATGAACGACAGTGAAATTAAATTTCCATGGTTTCTGGTGCTATTGAGTTAGCCTTTTGATTCAAGATCTTTCATTAGATGTCCTTAGTAAAACAACATTTAAAAGTATATACATACGTTTAGTCGCAGATTTCCAAAACGGGATCCGAAGCGCAAACCAGTGGTGGGGATTTTTTTTCTTTTCTTTTATTTTTTTTTTTGGATCCAGGACTATTTCTTATGAGTTCATTCATTTGCAGAAGGGTCCTAGCTTCACGTGCTTCATTAGGAAAAAAATGTGCATAGGCTGATCAGCTTATCCAAAGGACTACCTAGAAATCTGAAGATTCATTTCTCCGTGCAACATCCTCCTCAGTGGAATTTATACATATATATATATATATATATATATATATATATATATATATATATATATATATATATATATATATATATATATATATATATATATATATATATATATATATATATATATACAGATAGATAGATATAAATATATATATATATATATATATATATATATATATATATATATATATATTTATATTTATATAAGTATATATGAATATATGTATGTATATATATATATATATATATATATATATATATATATATATATATATATATATATTTATATTTATATAAGTATATATGAATATATGTATATATATATATATATATATATATATATATATATATATATATATATATATATATATATATGTATATATATATATATATATATATATATATATATATATATATATATATATATGTGTGTGTGTGTGTGTGTGTGTGTGTGTGTGTGTGTTTATATATGTATATATGTATACTTCCGTTTTATGATAACTTGATATAGCATTATGAACAATTTATAATTTTCCACCTTCAATGTATGATAGCGCTTTTTCTCAAAACTTTGAATTTCCAATTTATACTTCTAAAACTCTCTTTTATAACACCCCCAAAAGACCTCCTCACCGGTTAGATGTAACTCTGTACCAAAATCAATTAATTTTACCGTCAAACTATCTATGGTTCTTGTGCTCTTGCCAGTACTGTATTACTTATATTTCTATAGTTTTTATTCATACTCAATAATTTTCACAGCTATTTACTATCTTTACGGTACTTAAATTATTAATCCTTCCACAACTCTTCTTCTCTGACTCTTCCTTAGCACAATCACTATTTTTACTTACCAATCTCTCATAAATTTATTCGTGTTAAATAGCCACATGTTAAAAACGACTGGAGAAAATATTTCCATTTATTCATGTTTCCTCGCAAAAATTATACTAGACATAGAGCTGGACTAAATTTTTCTCAAGCATTAGATAATTTTCACAAAACACAATGTAAAATATATTTCTCATAATTTTTCACTGATTGAACCAAAGAGAAGAGGAAAAGACATTGAAGCTAACGTGGTGGATATGCTGTATAATATGACTTATGAGACCATAGGTATGCACCGCACGCACGTTGTGATGGTTTTAATTAGGCCTGCTAAGTCATCATCCGCCATAACCTTTAGAGCGCTGGTGGTATCTTGCATGTAAAGTGGTCTAGAGCAGATTATATTGGTACATGTTTGATCTCTAGGCAAATGAACGACAGTGAAATTAAATTTCCATGGTTTCTGGTGCTATTGAGTTAGCCTTTTGATTCAAAATCTTTCATTAGATGTCCTTAGTAAAACAACATTTAAAAGTATATACAT
>NC_090725.1:62242446-62244946 GCF_036898095.1 Palaemon carinicauda | reverse complement strand
GTAACTCGATTATAAGTTTTGGTACGGGGAAGTGGCATAAAAAGGAGGATTTTAACGCTACTAATCTTTATTAATTTAATATGAGCATTATTATTTCAGTTTTGTTACGAAAGTTATAATATTTTTATATATACTCCTAGCTTCTAGTTAAATTTTATAACGTATCTGGGAAAGCAAAGAACTTGGCTTTGGCAATCTGTAGTCACTCGTCTTTCTGTTATTTTTTTTTTTACAATAATATGAAAAAAAAAAAAAAAAACAATGATGAATAGGGCATACTGGACTATTCCGCCCTAATTAATCCTGAATTCCTGTTTAACACAAGTTGATGCTTTTTGAAATTCTATTTTTAATTACAATTTCTTTACAAACAAACTAAAATATTTCAATTCAATGATGTAAAGGTGAATATTTTGTAGTCTTACTGCTATATCTGAAATTATATAAAATGAACTTTTGTTTATGCGCCATCTTCAAAATGTCTTCGGGGCTTCATCCAACCCGTATATTGAGAAGAGAATTAATCTTCAAATTTGAGAAAAAAAATCGTTCTATGCTTTGAAGCACATTTAAACTTTTGATTTCTGATATGAAACGTTAACTCAATTAACTAGACAGGAAATATTATCTTTCCAGCTGTAAAGAAGCAGTTAATCAGGAATCCCAAGGAATTTGTTTAGTAAGGTGTTTTTTTATATCAAAGACGAAAAAATAACAAACCAACATGAATCGAAACACAACCTAAATGACTGATTTTTATTAATTGAATGTTCGTGGCAGACTCTAAAATGAACAAGCAACGCATGGTACAGTCAGCTGCAAAAGCAGTGTCGCTTACCCCGTGTTACTTTCACCCCCGTTTTTCATAGTTTAGAATATCAGGTGTAAGAGGTGGTATTAACTGGAGTTTGCCAGTTAATGCTGTTAGGAGTTTAGAGGCGAGGCAAGGAAACATTTGTCTTAAGGTCAGAAATTTTCTATTAAAAAAAATCTTATGTTAATGAATAAGAATTCTTCAAACTTCGAGATCTTTCATTTGTGTAACTTGGAAAACATTATGGATATAATAAAACAAACATAAGGAGATTTACGATCAACAATATAAGAAAATTCACGAATACAAGAAATATCTCTCTCTCTCTCTCTCTCTCTCTCTCTCTCTCTCTCTCTCTCTCTCTCTCTCTCTCTCTCTCTCTCTCTCTCTCTAATGATAATCTAAACACATATCGATGCAAAACAAATTTTTTAATCCATTTTCGTCATATAAACACATGTTATCTGTTGTTGGTGACTAAATTCGTGATCATGTGTCCGTCTTGTTCGTTAGTTTTGCCATCAAGCAAGAACATCACAAAATTAAATTCCGAAATTAACATTTGCTTATAGTATTTTAAGTCTTATGTTAGTATCTAAAATTGGAAAATTCTATGTTTCATCATGATATTTGAGGTTTTTTTCAGGTAACTATTATGATTCCAGATATCGTTAAGTCGTATTTAATTCATGATCTGATCTGGGGTTGAGATCACTGCTTAGTGTTTTACTAATAGCTTGTGACCCAGCCGGTAAAGGTTTTTATATACACATTCATCATTTGTCGTCCTTAAGGCTCAAACTGTTTTATAAGTCATAGGTTTCTTTTTGGACATATGTTTATTCACATATAAAGTTTTGCTACAGTTTTTAAAGATAATATAATTTCAAAATAGGTATCTAGTTCTCACAGAAACATAATTCTTTTTAATCTCAAGAACAGCTAAATGTTATTATTTATCCAATAATTTGAATGTTTTGTATCAGGCTCCTTCTTCAATGAAATCTTGTAAAAATTTCCTTTTTTAAAATAAACTGTGTTCCCACGTAAGCTACCTTAAGAAGCTAGTATTAATTACTATATCATTACTGCTGATAAATAATCTTTACACAACAGCAAAAAGAATGTCTCCTTGGATTAGTTTTGTTATGTAACACCCGTGATCATGAATTTTAAAAAAATCTAGTTTTCCCACGTGAGAAATAATACAATTCTGTAGACGCACGAGTCAGGCATAGTTGAAGAGGGGAACACCCGCTGTGAAGTAAAAAATATTAAATAAAGGAGCAAGAATGAAACAGTCGGTATTAATTTCAGGGGTTGGATGACCGCTGTGAGTTCAGGGTAGCTTATCAAATTGCCAGGAATCTTAAATAATGATATTCATGTTGAAGTATTGGAGAAAGTGTTCTTACATCCAGTAAGGGCTACGGCTATTCCGAATACCTTCCCTATCCTGTTTGTGCTTGACAATAGCCTGATTCATTAGAGTTAAGTGGTGAATAATTAATTTAATCATCACCCAAAGGGAGATGTTACTCATGTAGGTGGCCAGCGAAGGGGTAGGCCCTAAATCCCATAGAGGACATACAAGCAATTATGGTTTGTTGTTGGAGGTATGTAAAGAGCGCATTAGTCCAGCCATCGTAACGAAAGCCATACCCCATAGCCCATATACCAAAATCT
>NC_090725.1:62232446-62237446 GCF_036898095.1 Palaemon carinicauda | reverse complement strand
CCTTAACCTTATCCAGACAGGTTCCAATACAATTATGTTAAAAAAAAATTAAATTTATTAGATATCTATTCTATAAAGCTTCAGTGCAACTCTTACAAAATTTATTGGTATTCTTTACTATGTTTTTTTGTGGCTTCCCCTGTTATTAATCGGTGATTTAGGTAATAACGGAGAGCGTGGCCAGTTGTAGGAGCTAAAGCCGACATTTCCATTTTTGTAAACTGACTATATTCATTCTTTAATCAAAATTGAGGATAATTAAGATGCATAACTGATAATTGGCCCTAAAAGTTTTCATTATTATTAGAGATTTGATAATAACCAGAAGTTGAGAGCAACTCTTTGATAGCAGGCAATGGATAAGCAATTTTGTCCATTATTGCCTTTGACCTTTGATAATCCGTACATAATCTCATGGAATATTCTTCCTCTTCAGTTCTCTTTTCGATTCTGAATAATTCCTTGTACCTTTTGTGATGTATGGATGCTTTATAGGCTACACACTGAATGAGAGAATGAATGCCTAAGTGTAGCTCAAAGGAAACTGATATATCTTCCTAGAAGGCTTAACTCCAACAGACATTTCATAATTATGATGTTTTACATTGTCATCGATTACCTTCCTATACTCAATTGGGTACTGTGCTTGATCTTGCGCTATCAAGATAAGGTTCTAATACCATGTCAAAAGCTGACTTCCACACCTCTAATTATATCATAGCATTGCCTCATAACATAATTTTCTTATTGACTAAACTTTCAAAAGTGATACATGTCTTCCCCCAGATGATTTCATTTAGACCCTCCAACTACTCTTCTAACTATATTCGAGGTAGTGTTATAATTTTTCACCTCTGGATTGGAATCTCCTCACCCTAATTTTCTTATACCACCGAGCCTTCTATTTCTTAGAACTTTATATAATATAGCAAAGAGAATTTTTTTTTTTTTTTTTTTTACGGAGATGTGTTCAAAATTAGTTTTCATTTAGAGGAAATAGGGAATATAGTTATACCTAGTGGTCAAAATCCCATTCAGGCTTTCTGCATGATTTATTTTGACCCTCGCTATACCTGGCCAGCCTACAGTATATAGCCTACTTTGGGCAAAGAAATTTTAAATGTTTATGGACTCATACATAATTATAAAAGACACTGATGACATTCACTTACCTCTTTTTAACTAACATTAGTAAAAACGGCTTTGTATAATTTTCATATTCCTAAAGAAAATTTTTAATCCAACAAATTTCCCTTACATGCAGAGAATAGTGTAATGATTTTTAAATTGCAATACTATTATAGATACAAAGTTATTAAAGGGTCTGTTAACAGTTAAAAAAGCAAAAAAAGGACATTAAGGTAACGAGTTAGTAGTCATTACCTCAATGAAGGACCTAACATTAACAAGTTTATAGTTAAAAACAAATAGAATTAAAGTCTAACTCACAAGTTAGTAGTTGCTAACCTACACAAGGACCTTACTTTTACAAGTTTACATTTAAAAACAAATGAAATATACTTCATTTATTAGTTAACAGCTGCAAGTACATGAATAAATATTTAGACTATGATTCTACAAAACTTTAAGGACATGAGATATGACTGGCCAATGAGATTGGATCTAGGGCTTACTTGGCACTACCACTGCTACTGACCAGTCGTAACTCCAGTACATCTTTGTATTATATAAATTTAAAATTTTATGTCTTTATGGGTTTTAATTGTTAAATTCTAAAGATAAGGAACTTTTATATGTTAATAACTACTAACTTGTGATTGTAGAGGTTTTAAATGTGTTTGTTAATGTTTACTTATAAATCTAAGGACTTTAGTAAGAAAGTGCCGTTTGAATTAAAATTACAAATTTCATTTTATGCATTTATGGTGTTAACTTGTAGATGTAAAATCCCTTAAGAAGTTAGCAACTATGTTCTTGTAATTATAATGTCTGACTGATATGTTTATAACTCTTCTTCTATTATCTTGCTCTTTTCCCATTCGTACTGGGTAGACATGGTTGCCTTCTATAGAGGACTTTTTTTGGGCTTTGGGGCTCACCATAGTCCCAATTGGCTGCCCTGCCTGACATCGCTTAGCGTATGTTCATGTGTTGTACCAGTCACCAGCGTCCTTCCCTTCAGCATCGAGGAGTTCTGATAGAACTGTTATGTAGTAAATGTAAGGTTCTTTAGGATGTTTTTATCTAATTGTAATATCATGAAATATAGAATTTTCTTAATTAGATATTTTTTTCGAAATATCGAATATTTTTGTAGACTTCATATTATAAGAATTTAACCTAAAAAAAGGAAAATATTATCCAATAAGTAACTAGAATCCAGCGATTTGATTTACTGGTGAGAGTACAGAAGTCTTTAGATTTCACGGATATTACAGCTGTTATATTAATGAAGGAATTTTTTTTTTCTTTAAATCAATAGGACCTATACTATTAGGAGCTCACTATAAATACTCATATAGTGCACACAGGAATTCTAGATATTAAGAATTTTTCGTTTAATAAATAGATATTGTGCTCGTCTTGATAAAAAATATAAGGGTAATTATCTCTCTTTTATAATGTATATGTAAATTATAGGTAAGCAGATTTAAACTAATAAAATATTTCTGTTAAGTATTAAGAATTTACAACACTCGTGCAGCGCACTTAATATTTAGTCTACGTGTCCTTACACGTATTATGACGGGAAACCTATCATTCTTCTTGTGAATCGCTTTAGTCAAACTCGCTGTTTGTTCCACTTAATAGCTGGTGAATAATAAAAGCTAATTATAGGAATGTGACCTTTCCAGTCTAGAAACATTTGTGTGGGAACGTGATAACTCGTTTGTTTGTTTATTTATTTATTTGATCTAAATCAGTTTCAATTGACAAATTGTTCTTTTAATCGTTTGATTGACGTAAGAGTTTTTTATTGTTATGAACCGGCTATTAGCAACTTTTTTTTTTTTTTTTTTTTTTTTTGATAAAATTAGCACACCACAATTTGAAGGATAACAGTAAAATCTCCCTATCACATAAAAATATTGTATCTGATTAATATAACTAAATGAAATCCTATCATATACCAATACTACGATAAATATTATTAAAACAATATAAATAATTCAGTTGTGAAACTGCAACAAAAAAGTCTTTCAACCTAGAATACATACATACTACTGTCATTTAGAACTATTTTCAAATTTAAATATTCTAATGGTAGGGCAACATATTTGATCATATAAAAAAGTGTTATACATTTTGATAACTCTCCAGACTCTTAGGTTTAGAAAGGTCATAACTCCGTTAAGTTTTATTCGAGCTTGCCTGAAAGCAAAATGTGTCAAAGTTTTTTATTCATCAATTGTTTTATCAATTCAGTTTCAGTATTTTATTTGCAAAAGGAATTGCCTTTGACTTTTTTGTTCATGAAGACAGACGATATAAAAGAAAAGAAGGCTTTTATAAACCGAATAATAATGATTTTTTTTAACTATTTATATTCTTTATAAACCTCCTAAAAGATAAAAAATGGTAAAATCTCAAAAATAAATGTTTGGAAATTTTCACCATCATCGTTTTTCACATTTCAATAGTTTCTTATTCAATTGAATCGAAGGAAAATCTCTTAGATTTCATATGATATTTTTTTTTTTACTTATTTGTAATTACAAACCAATTGGCTGTTAGTGTATTATCAACAAATCCTGAAATTACATATATTTACTAAAACAACTGCGTTATTTTTCACCTCCTGAGCAATTTGTAACCAACTTGAAAAAATATATTTAATTATTAACATGTAGAAAATTTAAAAGTATTTACGTTCACGAAGGTGGTTCTGAAAAGGGCATTAGACACAATATTCAGTAAACCAGGGATATGTTGAATGATACAGTTATATTGCAGATAGATGTCAGTATTGATGGGAGGACCAGGCATTGGACTGGCAAGAGAAGGCGTGCACAAGTGGAATACGGTCTGTTTGAATAACGAAGACTTAGTTGAAGTGATGGGCAGCCAATTATATCCGCTGTAGCATCGTAGTCAAAGGTAGAGTTGCTGGTTTAACATTGAAAAGTTTTTTACTGACCCTACAGCGGCATGACTGGCATCAGTGTAGTTTAAGACAGATGCAGGTGGAATGGAAAACTTGAGAGTAGTAGCTGTTGATAGAGTTTTCTTTGCATTGAAGAAGGCTGTCTTATGAAGGAAGACCCACTTCATTTTTGTTTCGGCTTGCCCTTAAGGAAATTGAGGAAGGCAGTGATCGCAGGCAAGAACCAGTGACAATAGTTCTGCTTGCTCAAGAACTCATTTCTTTGATGGTTGATAGAGTGGAGAGCTTCTGTACTGTTGATACCTTCTCATGGAAGGGGTGAATGCTCTCTGAAGTAGTGCCACTTCCTTAGCAACACAGGTACACTTGCTGTACTTTACTACAAATACAAAGCTGCTTTACTGCAGTGGTTCGAGGTCGGCGTTGAAGATACATAAGTGGTAGGAGGGAATAGTATACCAGTATGTAATGTACATAACATAACAGATATGGATGCCCCCTAAGATGACATCCATAAGTCGTTGAAATATGGCCCTCTCGTTATGAAGTTTAAGCAGATATGTTGGCTATATCTATTTAATAGAAACGAAGTATGTCTGTTGAATGAAAACAGACAAAGATGAAAAGATTTTGAATGATTTTAGATAAACTATTTACAGTTGATCTCGCTTAAGATAAATCTCTAGGGCAAGAGGAGTAAAGTTATCTACACTAAAAATTAAAGAGTAAATTATAGTATAATTAGATAGATTGAATATGATGAAAATTATATGATTAGACAACTGTGGCAGTAAGGCAATGAGAATAGAGACTGGGTTTGATGTCATCATCATCTTCTTCTACCACGCCTATTGACGCAAATGGCCTAGGTTAGATTTCACCACTAGTTTCTATCTTGAGCTTTTAAATCAACACTTCTCCATTCATCATCTCC
>NC_090725.1:62214946-62219946 GCF_036898095.1 Palaemon carinicauda | reverse complement strand
TTAAAAGCTCCCGTACATCATTTGATAAAATTTCCGAAGATAATATGCTCATAAGGTGTGGAAGGTCGTTCAATTGTGCTGCCAAGCGATATTATAAAAGCTTACATATAACTATATGATCAGGATCAATCTCCTCCTACACCATAACAGAGATCAGTGAGATCCAGGCAGTGGATAGTAAGATTTTGCTATCAATTTTGATTTCAATTCTAAGTACAAAATACCTGAATTCAACAGGTATAAGTACAGAAGAATTGTCATTGACCTTTATCTTTCTTCGTGGCCAAGTGGGTTAGTCACTGTCTGTACAAGCTTGGAGACCAGGGTTCGATTCCCGGCCGGAGCCAAGCACTTGTCTTTGTGTGATTTCACCTGGGGCTCTGATCCCGAGGTCGTTAAGAGAATCCAGACATTAATGTATCAAAAATATAAATGGCTTATTTGAATATGAAAAACATGTAAAAATGTGCAAAATTTATCATTAATTGAATGCCAAGTAACAAACTACCAATTAGCTACGATGGTGAAGATGGGTTGATTTCAATTCTAAGTACAAAATACCTGAATTCGACAGGTATAAGTACAGAAGAATTGTCATTGACTTTTATCTTTCTTCGTGGCCAAGTGGGTTAGTCACTGTCTGTACAAGCTTGGAGACCAGGTTTCGATTCCTGGCCGGAGCCAAGCTCTTGTCTTTGTGTGATTTCACCTGGGGCTCTGATCCCGAGGTCGTTAAGAGAATTCAGACATTAATGTATCAAAAATATATATGGCTTATTTGAATATGAAAAACACGTAAAAATGTGCAAAATTTATCATTAATTGAATGCCAAGTAACAAACTACCAATTAGCTACGATGTTGAAGATGGGTTGATTTCAATTTTAAGTACAAAATACCTGAATTCGACAGGTATAAGTACAGAAGAATTGTCATTGACTTTTATCTTTCTTCATGGCCAAGTGGGTTAGTCACTGTCTGTACAAGCTTGCCGACCAGGGTTCGATTCCCGGCCGGAGCCAAGCTCTTGTCTTTGTGTGATTTCACCTGGGGCTCTGATCCCGAGGTCGTTAATAGAATCCAGACATTAATGTATCAAAAATATATATGGCTTATTTGAATATGAAAAACACGTAAAAATGTGCAAAATTTATCATTAATTGAATGCCAAACAACCAACTACCAATTACCTACGATGGTGAAGATGGGTTGATTTCAATTCTAAGTACAAAATACCTGAATTCGACAGGTATAAGTACAGAAGAATTGTCATTGAATTTTATCTTTCTTCGTGGCCAAGTGGGTTAGTCACTGTCTGTACAAGCTTGCCGACCAAGGTTCGATTCCCGGCCGGAGCCAAGCTCTTGTCTTTGTGTGATTTCACCTGGGGCTCTGATCCCGAGGTCGTTAAGAGAATCTAGACATTAATGTATCAAAAATATATATGGCTTATTTGAATATGAAAAACACGTAAAAATGTGCAAAATTTATCATTAATTGAATGCCAAGTAACAAACTACCAATTAGCTACGATGGTGAAGATGGGTTGATTTCAATTCTAAGTACAAAATACCTGAATTCGACATGTATAAGTACAGAAGAATTGTCATTGACTTTTATCTTTCTTCGTGGCCAAGTGGGTTAGTCACTGTCTGTACAAGCTTGCCGACCAGGGTTCGATTCCCGGCCGGAGCCAAGCTCTTGTCTTTGTGTGATTTCACCTGGGGCTCTGATCCCGAGGTCGTTAAGAGAATCCAGACATTAATGTATCAAAAATATATATGGCTTATTTGAATATGAAAAACACGTAAAAATGTGCAAAATTTATCATTAATTGAATGCCAAGTAACAAACTACCAATTAGCTACGATGGTGAAGATAGGTTGATTTCAATTCTAAGTACAAAATACCTGAATTCGACAGGTATAAGTACAGAAGAATTGTCATTGACTTTTATCTTTCTTTGTGGCCAAGTGGGTTAGTCACTGTCTGTACAAGCTTGCCGACCAGGGTTCGATTCCCGGCCGGAGCCAAGCTCTTGTCTTTCTTTGATTTCACCTGGGGCTCTGATCCCGAGGTCGTTAAGAGAATCCAGACATTAATGTATCAAAAATATATATGGCTTATTTGAATATGAAAAACACGTAAAAATATGCAAAATTTATCATTAATTGAATGCCAAGTAACAAACTACCAATTAGCTACGATGGTGAAGATGGATTGATTTCAATTCTAAGTACAAAATACCTGAATTCGACAGGTATAAGTACAGAAGAATTGTCATTGACTTTTATCTTTCTTCATGGCCAAGTGGGTTAGTCACTGTCTGTACAAGCTTGCCGACCAGGGTTCGATTCCCGGCCGGAGCCAAGCTCTTGTCTTTGTGTGATTTCACCTGGGGCTCTGATCCCGAGGTCGTTAAGAGAATCCAGACATTAATGTATCAAAAATATATATGGCTTATTTGAATATGAAAAACACGTGAAAATTTGCAAAATTTATCATTAATTGAATGCCAAGTAACAAACTACCAATTAGCTACGATGGTGAAGATGGGTTGATTTCAATTTTCAGTACAAAATACCTGAATTCGACAGGTATAAGTACAGAAGAATTGTCATTGACTTTTATCTTTCTTCATGGCCAAGTGGGTTAGTCACTGTCTGTACAAGCTTGCCGACCAGGGTTCGATTCCCGGCCGGAGCCAAGCTCTTGTCTTTGTGTGATTTCACCTGGGGCTCTGATCCCAAGGTCGTTAAGAGAATCCAGACATTAATGTATCAAAAATATATATGGCTCATTTGAATATGAAAAACACGTAAAAATGTGCAAAATTTATCATTAATTGAATGCCAAGTAACAAACTACCAATTAGCTACGATGGTGAAGATTGGTTGATTTCAATTCTATGTACAAAATACCTGAATTCGACAGGTATAAGTACAGAAGAATTGTCATTGACTTTTATCTTTCTTCGTGGCCAAGTGGGTTAGTCACTGTCTGTACAAGCTTGCCGACCAGGGTTCGATTCCCGGCCGGAGCCAAGCTCTTGTCTTTGTGTGATTTCACCTGGGGCTCTGATCCAGAGGTCGTTAAGAGAATCCAGACATTAATGTATCAAAAATATATATGGGTTATTTGAATATGAAAAACACGTAAAAATGTGCAAAATTTATCATTAATTGAATGCCAAGTAACAAACTACCAATTAGCTACGATGGTGAAGATGGGTTGATTCCAATTCTAAGTACAAAATACCTGAATTCGACAGGTATAAGTACAGAAGAATTGTCTTTGACTTTTATCTTTCTTCGTGGCCAAGTGGGTTAGTCACTGTCTGTACAAGCTTGCCGACCAGGGTTCGATTCCCGCCGGAGCCAAGCTCTTATCTTTGTGTGATTTCACCTGGGGCTCTGATCCCGAGGTCGTTAAGAGAATCCAGACATTAATATATCAAAAATATGTATGGCTTATTTGAATATGAAAAACACGTAAAAATGTGCAAAATTTATCATTAATTGAATGCCAAGTAACAAACTACCAATTGGGTACGATGGTGAAGATGGGTTGATTTCAATTCTAAGTACAAAATACCTGAATTCGACAGGTATAAGTACAGAAGAATTGTCATTGACTTTTATCTTTCTTCGTGGCCAAGTGGCTTAGTCACTGTCTGTAAAAGCTTGCCGACCAGGGTTCGATTCCCGGCCAGAGCCAAGCTCTTGTCTTTGTGTGATTTCACCTGGGGCTCTGATCCCGAGGTCGTTAAGAGAATCCAGACATTAATGTATCAAAAATATATATGGCTTATTTGAAAATGAAAAACACGTAAAAATGTGCAAAATTTATCATTAATTGAATGCCAAGTAACAAACTACCAATTAGCTACGATGGTGAAGATGGGTTGATTTCAATTCTAAGTACAAAATACCTGAATTCGACAGGTATAAGTACAGAAGAATTGTCATTGACTTTTATCTTTCTTTGTGGCCAAGTGGGTTAGTCACTGTCTGTACAAGCTTGCCGACCAGGGTTCGATTCCCGGCCGGAGCCAAGCTCTTGTCTTTTTGTGATTTCACCTGGGGCTCTGATCCCGAGGTCGTTAAGAGAATCCAGACATTAATGTATCAAAAATATATATGGCTTATTTGAATATGAAAAACACGTAAAATGTGCAAAATTTATCATTAATTGAATGCCAAGTAACAAACTACCAATTAGCTACGATGGTGAAGATGGGTTGATTTCAATTCTAAGTACAAAATTCCTGAATTCGACAGGTATAAGTACAGAAGAATTGTCATTGACTTTTATCTTTCTTCGTGGCCAAGTGGGTTAGTCACTGTCTGTACAAGTTTGCCGACCAGGGTTCGATTCCCGGCCGGAGCCAAGCTCTTGTCTTTGTGTGATTTCACCTGGGGCTCTGATCCCGAGGTCGTTAAGAGAATCCAGACATTAATGTATCAAAAATATATATGGCTTATTTGAATATGAAAAACACGTGAAAATTTGCAAAATTTATCATTAATTGAATGCCAAGTAACAAACTACCAATTAGCTACGATGGTGAAGATGGGTTGATTTCAATTCTAAGTACAAAATACCTGAATTCGACAGGTATAAGTACAGAAGAATTGTCATTGACTTTTATCTTTCTTCGTGGCCAAGTGGGTTAGTCACTGTCTGTACAAGCTTGCCGACCAGGGTTCGATTCCCGGCCGGAGCCAAGCTCTTGTCTTTGTGTGATTTCACCTGGGGCTCTGATCCCGAGGGTCATTAAGAGAATCCAGACATTAATGTATCAAAAATATATATTGCTCATTTGAATATGAAAAACACGTAAAAATGTGCAAAATTTATCATTAATTGAATGCCAAGTAACAAACTACCAATTAGCTACGATGGTGAAGATGGGTTGATTTCAATTCTAAGTACAAAATACCTGAATTCGACAGGTATAAGTACAGAAGAATTGTCATTGACTTTTATCTTTCTTCGTGG
>NC_090725.1:62200242-62214446 GCF_036898095.1 Palaemon carinicauda | reverse complement strand
TCTTCGTGGCCAAGTGGGTTAGTCACTGTCTGTACAAGCTTGCCGACCAGGGTTCGATTCCCGCCGGAGCCAAGCTCTTATCTTTGTGTGATTTCACCTGGGGCTCTGATCCCGAGGTCGTTAAGAGAATCCAGACATCAATATATCAAAAATATGTATGGCTTATTTGAATATGAAAAACACGTAAAAATGTGCAAAATTTATCATTAATTGAATGCCAAGTAACAAACTACCAATTGGGTACGATGGTGAAGATGGGTTGATTTCAATTCTAACTACAAAATACCTGAATTCGACAGGTATAAGTACAGAAGAATTGACATTGACTTTTATCTTTCTTCGTGGCCAAGTGGCTTAGTCACTGTCTGTAAAAGCTTGCCGACCAGGGTTCGATTCCCGGCCGGAGCCAAGCTCTTGTCTTTGTGTGATTTCACCTGGGGCTCTGATCCCGAGGTCGTTAAGAGAATCCAGACATTGATGTATCAAAAATATATATGGCTTATTTGAATATGAAAAACACGTAAAAATGTGCAAAATTTATCATTAATTGAATGCCAAGTAACAAACTACCAATTAGCTACGATAGTGAAGATGGGTTGATTTCAATTCTAAGTACAAAATACCTGAATTCGAAAGGTACAAGTACAGAAGAATTGTCATTGACTTTTATCTTTCTTCGTGGCCAAGTGGGTTAGTCACTGTCTGTACAAGCTTGCCGACCAGGGTTCGATTCCCGGCCGGAGCAAAGCTCTTGTCTTTGTGTGATTTCACCTGGGGCTCTGATCCCGAGGTCGTTAAGAGAATCCAGACATTAATGTATCAAAAATATATATGGCTTATTTGAATAAGAAAAACACGTAAAAATGTGCAAAATTTATCATTAATTGAATGCCAAGTAACAAACTACAAATTAGCTACGATGGTGAAGATGGGTTGATTTCAATTCTGAGTACAAAATACCTGAATTCGACAGGTTTAAGTATAAAAGAATTGTCATTGACTTTTATCTTTCTTCGTGGCCAAGTGGGTTAGTCACTGTCTGTACAAGCTTGCCAACCAGGGTTTGATTCCCGGCCGGAGCCAAGCTCTTGTCTTTGTGTGATTTCACCTGGGGCTCTGATCCCGAGGTCGTTAAGAGAATCCAGACATTAATGTATCAAAAATATATATGGCTTATTTGAATATGAAAAACACGTAAAAATGTGCAAAATTTATCATTAATTGAATGCCAAGTAACAAACTACCAATTAGCTACGATGGTGAAGATGGGTTGATTTCAATTCTAAGTACAAAATACCTGAATTCGACAGGTATAAGTACAGAAGAATTGTCTTTGACTTTTATCTTTCTTCGTGGCCAAGTGGGTTAGTCACTGTCTGTACAAGCTTGCCGACCAGGGTTCGATTCCCGGCCGGAGCCAAGCTCTTTTCTTTGTGTGATTTCACCTGGGGCTCTGATCCCGAGGTCGTTAAGAGAATCCAGACATTAATGTATCAAAAATATATATGGCTTATTTGAATATGAAAAACACGTAAAAATGTGCAAAATTTATCATTAATTGAATGCCAAGTAACAAACTACCAATTAGCTACGATGGTGAAGATGGGTTGATTTCAATTCTAAGTACAAAATACCTGAATTCGACAGGTATAAGTACAGAAGAATTGTCATTGACTTTTATCTTTCTTCGTGGCTTAGTGGGTTAGTCACTGTCTGTACAAGCTTGCCGACCAGGGTTCGATTCCCGGCCGGAGCCAAGCTCTTGTCTTTGTGTGATTTCACCTGGGGCTCTGATCCCGAGGTCGTTAAGAGAATCCAGACATTAATGTATCAAAAATATATATGGCTTCTTTGAATATGAAAAACACGTAAAAATGTGCAAAATTTATCATTAATTGAATGCCAAGTAACAAACTACCAATTAGCTACGATGGTGAAGATGGGTTGATTTCAATTCTAAGTACAAAATACCTGAATTCGACAGGTATAAGTACAGAAGAATTGTCATTGACTTTTATCTTTCTTCGTGGCCAAGTGGGTTAGTCACTGTCTGTACAAGCTTGCCGACCAGGGTTCGATTCCCGGCCGGAGCCAAGTTCTTGTCTTTGTTTTATTTCACCTTTGGCTCTGATCCCGAGGTCGTTAAGAGAATCCAGACATTAATGTATCAAAAATATATATGGCTTATTTGAATATGAAAAACACGTAAAAATGTGCAAAATTTATCATTAATTGAATGCCAAGTAACAAACTACAAATTAGCTACGATGGTGAAGATGGGTTGATTCCAATTCTAAGTACAAAATACCTGAATTCGACAGGTATAAGTACATAAGAATTGTCATTGACTTTTATCTTTCTTCGTGGCCAAGTGGGTTAGTCACTGTCTGTACAAGCTTGCCGACCAGGGTTTGATTCCCGGCCGGAGTCAAGCTCTTGTCTTTGTGTGATTTCACCTGGGGCTCTGATCCTGAGGTCGTTAAGAGAATCCAGACATTAATGTATCAAAAATATATATGGCTTATTTGAATATGAAAAACACGTAAAAATGTACAAAATTTATCATTAATTGAATGCCAAGTAACAAACTACCAATTAGCTACGATGGTGAAGATGGGTTGATTTCAATTTTAAGTACAAAATACCTGAATTCGACAGGTATAAGTACAGAAGATTTGTCATTGACTTTTATCTTTCTTCGTGGCCAAGTGGGTTAGTCACTGTCTGTACAAGCTTGCCGACCAGGGTTCGATTCCCGGCCAGAGCCAAGCTCTTGTCTTTGTGTGATTTCACCTGGGGCTCTGATCCCGAGGTCGTTAAGAGAATCCAGACATTAATGTATCAAAAATATATATGGCTTATTTGAATATGAAAAACACGTAAAAATGTGCAAAATTTATCATTAATTGAATGCCAAGTAACAAACTACCAATTAGCTACGATGGTGAAGATGGGTTGATTCCAATTCTAAGTACAAAATACCTGAATTCGACAGGTATAAGTACAGAAGAATTGTCATTGACTTTTATCTTTCTTCGTGGCCAAGTGGGTTAGTCACTGTCTGTACAAGCTTGCCGACCAGGGTTCGATTCCCGCCGGAGCCAAGCTCTTATCTTTGTGTGATTTCACCTGGGGCTCTGATACCAAGGTCGTTAAGAGAATCCAGACATTAATATATCAAAAATATGTATGGCTTATTTGAATATGAAAAACACGTAAAAATGTGCAAAATTTATCATTAATTGAATGCCAAGTAACAAACTACCAATTGGGTACGATGGTGAAGATGGGTTGATTTTAATTCTAAGTACAAAATACCTGAATTCGACAGGTATAAGTACAGAAGAATTGACATTGACTTTTATCTTTCTTCGTGGCCAAGTGGCTTAGTCACTGTCTGTAAAAGCTTGCCGACCAGGGTTCGATTCCCGGCCGGAGCCAAGCTCTGTTCTTTGTGTGATTTCACCTGGGGCTCTGATCCCGAGGTCGTTAAGAGAATCCAGACATTAATGTATCAAAAATATATATGGCTTATTTGAATATGAAAAACACGTAAAAATGTGCAAAACTTATCATTAATTGAATGCCAAGTAACAAACTACCAATTAGCTACGATGGTGAAGATGGGTTGATTTCAATTCTAAGTACAAAATACCTGAATTCGACAGGTTTAAGTATAGAAGAATTGTCATTGACTTTTATCTTTCTTCGTGGCCAAGTGGGTTAGTCACTGTCTGTACAAGCTTGCCGACCAGGGTTCGATTCCAGGCCGGAGCCAAGCTCTTGTCTTTGTGTGATTTCACCTGGGGCTCTGATCCCGAGGTCGTTAAGAGAATCCAGACATTAATGTATCAAAAATATATATGGCTTATTTGAATATGAAAAACACGTAAAAATGTGCAAAATTTATCATTAATTGAATGCCAAGTAACAAACTACCAATTAGCTACGATGGTGAAGATGGGTTGATTCCAATTCTAAGTACAAAATACCTGAATTCGACAGGTATAAGTACAGAAGAATTGTCATTGACTTTTATCTTTCTTCGTGGCCAAGTGGGTTAGTCACTGTCTGTACAAGCTTGCCGACCAGGGTTTGATTCCTGGCCGGAGCCAAGCTCTTGTCTTTGTGTGATTTCACCTGGGGCTCTGATCCCGAGGTCGTTAAGAGAATCCAGACATTAATGTATCAAAAATATATATGGCTTATTTGAATATGAAAAACACGTAAAAATGTGCAAAATTTATCATTAATTGAATGCCAAGTAACAAACTACCAATTAGCTACGATGGTGAAGATGGGTTGATTTCAATTCTAAGTACAAAATACCTGAATTCGACAGGTATAAGTACAGAAGAATTGTCATTGACTTTTATCTTTCTTCGTGGCCAAGTGGGTTAGTCACTGTCTGTACAAGCTTGCCGACCAGGGTTTGATTCCCGGCCGGAGTCAAGCTCTTGTCTTTGTGTGATTTCACCTGGGGCTCTGATCCTGAGGTCGTTAAGAGAATCCAGACATTAATGTATCAAAAATATATATGGCTTATTTGAATATGAAAAACACGTAAAAATGTACAAAATTTATCATTAATTGAATGCCAAGTAACAAACTACCAATTAGCTACGATGGTGAAGATGGGTTGATTTCAATTTTAAGTACAAAATACCTGAATTCGACAGGTATAAGTACAGAAGATTTGTCATTGACTTTTATCTTTCTTCGTGGCCAAGTGGGTTAGTCACTGTCTGTACAAGCTTGTCGACCAGGGTTCGATTCCCGGCCGGAGCCAAGCTCTTGTCTTTGTGTGATTTCACCTGGGGCTCTGATCCCGAGGTCGTTAAGAGAATCCAGACATTAATGTATCAAAAATATATATGGCTTATTTGAATATGAAAAACACGTAAAAATGTGCAAAATTTATCATTAATTGAATGCCAAGTAACAAACTACCAATTAGCTACGATAGTGAAGATGGGTTGATTTCAATTCTAACTACAAAATACCTGAATTCGACAGGTATAAGTACAGAAGAATTGTCATTGACTTTTATCTTTCTTCGTGGCCAAGTGGGTTAGTCACTGTCTGTACAAGCTTGCCGACCAGGGTTCGATTCCCGGCCGGAGCCAAGCTCTTGTCTTTGTGTGATTTCACCTGGGGCTCTGATCCCGAGGTCGTTAAGAGAATCCAGACATTAATGTATCAAAAATATATATGGCTTATTTGAATATGAAAAACACGTAAAAATGTGCAAAATTTATCATTAATTGAATGCCAAGTAACAAACTACCAATTAGCTACGATGGTGAAGATGGGTTGATTCCAATTCTAAGTACAAAATACCTGAATTCGACAAGTATAAGTACAGAAGAATTGTCATTGACTTTTATCTTTCTTCGTGGCCAAGTGGGTTAGTCACTGTCTGTACAAGCTTGCCGACCAGGGTTCGATTCCCGCCGGAGCCAAGCTCTTATCTTTGTGTGATTTCACCTGGGGCTCTGATCCCGAGGTCGTTAAGAGAATCCAGACATCAATATATCAAAAATATGTATGGCTTATTTGAATATGAAAAACACGTAAAAATGTGCAAAATTTATCATTAATTGAATGCCAAGTAACAAACTACCAATTGGGTACGATGGTGAAGATGGGTTGATTTCAATTCTAACTACAAAATACCTGAATTCGACAGGTATAAGTACAGAAGAATTGACATTGACTTTTATCTTTCTTCGTGGCCAAGTGGCTTAGTCACTGTCTGTAAAAGCTTGCCGACCAGGGTTCGATTCCCGGCCGGAGCCAAGCTCTTGTCTTTGTGTGATTTCACCTGGGGCTCTGATCCCGAGGTCGTTAAGAGAATCCAGACATTAATGTATCAAAAATATATATGGCTTATTTGAATATGAAAAACACGTAAAAATGTGCAAAATTTATCATTAATTGAATGCCAAGTAACAAACTACCAATTAGCTACGATAGTGAAGATGGGTTGATTTCAATTCTAAGTACAAAATACCTGAATTCGAAAGGTACAAGTACAGAAGAATTGTCATTGACTTTTATCTTTCTTCGTGGCCAAGTGGGTTAGTCACTGTCTGTACAAGCTTGCCGACCAGGGTTCGATTCCCGGCCGGAGCAAAGCTCTTGTCTTTGTGTGATTTCACCTGGGGCTCTGATCCCGAGGTCGTTAAGAGAATCCAGACATTAATGTATCAAAAATATATATGGCTTATTTGAATATGAAAAACACGTAAAAATGTGCAAAATTTATCATTAATTGAATGCCAAGTAACAAACTACAAATTAGCTACGATGGTGAAGATGGGTTGATTTCAATTCTGAGTACAAAATACCTGAATTCGACAGGTTTAAGTATAAAAGAATTGTCATTGACTTTTATCTTTCTTCGTGGCCAAGTGGGTTAGTCACTGTCTGTACAAGCTTGCCAACCAGGGTTTGATTCCCGGCCGGAGCCAAGCTCTTGTCTTTGTGTGATTTCACCTGGGGCTCTGATCCCGAGGTCGTTAAGAGAATCCAGACATTAATGTATCAAAAATATATATGGCTTATTTGAATATGAAAAACACGTAAAAATGTGCAAAATTTATCATTAATTGAATGCCAAGTAACAAACTACCAATTAGCTACGATGGTGAAGATGGGTTGATTTCAATTCTAAGTACAAAATACCTGAATTCGACAGGTATAAGTACAGAAGAATTGTCTTTGACTTTTATCTTTCTTCGTGGCCAAGTGGGTTAGTCACTGTCTGTACAAGCTTGCCGACCAGGGTTCGATTCCCGGCCGGAGCCAAGCTCTTTTCTTTGTGTGATTTCACCTGGGGCTCTGATCCCGAGGTCGTTAAGAGAATCCAGACATTAATGTATCAAAAATATATATGGCTTATTTGAATATGAAAAACACGTAAAAATGTGCAAAATTTATCATTAATTGAATGCCAAGTAACAAACTACCAATTAGCTACGATGGTGAAGATGGGTTGATTTCAATTCTAAGTACAAAATACCTGAATTCGACAGGTATAAGTACAGAAGAATTGTCATTGACTTTTATCTTTCTTCGTGGCTTAGTGGGTTAGTCACTGTCTGTACAAGCTTGCCGACCAGGGTTCGATTCCCGGCCGGAGCCAAGCTCTTGTCTTTGTGTGATTTCACCTGGGGCTCTGATCCCGAGGTCGTTAAGAGAATCCAGACATTAATGTATCAAAAATATATATGGCTTCTTTGAATATGAAAAACACGTAAAAATGTGCAAAATTTATCATTAATTGAATGCCAAGTAACAAACTACCAATTAGCTACGATGGTGAAGATGGGTTGATTTCAATTCTAAGTACAAAATACCTGAATTCGACAGGTATAAGTACAGAAGAATTGTCATTGACTTTTATCTTTCTTCGTGGCCAAGTGGGTTAGTCACTGTCTGTACAAGCTTGCCGACCAGGGTTCGATTCCCGGCCGGAGCCAAGTTCTTGTCTTTGTTTTATTTCACCTTTGGCTCTGATCCCGAGGTCGTTAAGAGAATCCAGACATTAATGTATCAAAAATATATATGGCTTATTTGAATATGAAAAACACGTAAAAATGTGCAAAATTTATCATTAATTGAATGCCAAGTAACAAACTACAAATTAGCTACGATGGTGAAGATGGGTTGATTCCAATTCTAAGTACAAAATACCTGAATTCGACAGGTATAAGTACATAAGAATTGTCATTGACTTTTATCTTTCTTCGTGGCCAAGTGGGTTAGTCACTGTCTGTACAAGCTTGCCGACCAGGGTTTGATTCCCGGCCGGAGTCAAGCTCTTGTCTTTGTGTGATTTCACCTGGGGCTCTGATCCTGAGGTCGTTAAGAGAATCCAGACATTAATGTATCAAAAATATATATGGCTTATTTGAATATGAAAAACACGTAAAAATGTACAAAATTTATCATTAATTGAATGCCAAGTAACAAACTACCAATTAGCTACGATGGTGAAGATGGGTTGATTTAAATTTTAAGTACAAAATACCTGAATTCGACAGGTATAAGTACAGAAGATTTGTCATTGACTTTTATCTTTCTTCGTGGCCAAGTGGGTTAGTCACTGTCTGTACAAGCTTGTCGACCAGGGTTCGATTCCCGGCCGGAGCCAAGCTCTTGTCTTTGTGTGATTTCACCTGGGGCTCTGATCCCGAGGTCGTTAAGAGAATCCAGACATTAATGTATCAAAAATATATATGGCTTATTTGAATATGAAAAACACGTAAAAATGTGCAAAATTTATCATTAATTGAATGCCAAGTAACAAACTACCAATTAGCTACGATAGTGAAGATGGGTTGATTTCAATTCTAAGTACAAAATACCTGAATTCGACAAGTATAAGTACAGAAGAATTGTCATTGACTTTTATCTTTCTTCGTGGCCAAGTGGGTTAGTCACTGTCTGTACAAGCTTGCCGACCAGGGTTCGATTCCCGGCCGGAGCCAAGCTCTTGTCTTTGTGTGATTTCACCTGGGGCTCTGATCCCGAGGTCGTTAAGAGAATCCAGACATTAATGTATCAAAAATATATATGGCTTATTTGAATATGAAAAACACGTAAAAATGTGCAAAATTAATCATTAATTGAATGCCAAGTAACAAACTACCAATTAGCTACGATGGTGAAGATGGGTTGATTCCAATTCTAAGTACAAAATACCTGAATTCGACAGGTATAAGTACAGAAGAATTGTCATTGACTTTTATCTTTCTTCGTGGCCAAGTGGGTTAGTCACTGTCTGTACAAGCTTGCCGACCAGGGTTCCATTCCCGCCGGAGCCAAGCTCTTATCTTTGTGTGATTTCACCTGGGGCTCTGATACCGAGGTCGTTAAGAGAATCCAGACATTAATATATCAAAAATATGTATGGCTTATTTGAATATGAAAAACACGTAAAAATGTGCAAAATTTATCATTAATTGAATGCCAAGTAACAAACTACCAATTGGGTACGATGGTGAAGATGGGTTGATTTTAATTCTAAGTACAAAATACCTGAATTCGACAGGTATAAGTACAGAAGAATTGACATTGACTTTTATCTTTCTTCGTGGCCAAGTGGCTTAGTCACTGTCTGTAAAAGCTTGCCGACCAGGGCTCGATTCCCGGCCGGAGCCAAGCTCTTGTCTTTGTGTGATTTCACCTGGGGCTCTGATCCCGAGGTCATTAAGAGAATCCAGACATTAATGTATCAAAAATATATATGGCTTATTTGAATATGAAAAACACGTAAAAATGTGCAAAATTTATCATTAATTGAATGCCAAGTAACAAACTACCAATTAGCTACGATGGTGAAGATGGGTTGATTTCAATTCTAAGTACAAAATACCTGAATTCGAAAGGTACAAGTACAGAAGAATTGTCATTGACTTTTATCTTTCTTCGTGGCCAAGTGGGTTAGTCACTGTCTGTACAAGCTTGCCGACCAGGGTTCGATTCCCGGCCGGAGCCAAGCTCTTGTCTTTGTGTGATTTCACCTGGGGCTCTGATCCCGAGGTCGTTAAGAGAATCCAGACATTAATGTATCAAAAATATATATGGCTTATTTGAATATGAAAAACACGTAAAAATGTGCAAAATTTATCATTAATTGAATGCCAAGTAACAAACTACAAATTAGCTACGATGGTGAAGATGGGTTGATTTCAATTCTAAGTACAAAATACCTGAATTCGACAGGTTTAAGTATAGAAGAATTGTCATTGACTTTTATCTTTCTTCGTGGCCAAGTGGGTTAGTCACTGTCTGTACAAGCTTGCCGACCAGGGTTTGATTCCCGGCCGGAGCCAAGCTCTTGTCTTTGTGTGATTTCACCTGGGGCTCTGATCCCGAGGTCGTTAAGAGAATCCAGACATTAATGTATCAAAAATATATATGGCTTATTTGAATATGAAAAACACATAAAAATTTGCAAAATTTATCATTAATTGAATGCCAAGTAACAAACTACCAATTAGCTACGATGGTGAAGATGGGTTGATTTCAATTCTAAGTACAAAATACCTGAATTCGACAGGTATAAGTACAGAAGAATTGTCATTGACTTTTATCTTTCTTCGTGGCTTAGTGGGTTAGTCACTGTCTGTACAAGCTTGCCGACCAGGGTTCGATTCCCGGCCGGAGCCAAGCTCTTGTCTTTGTGTGATTTCACCTGGGGCTCTGATCCCGAGGTCGTTAAGAGAATCCAGACATTAATGTATCAAAAATATATATGGCTTATTTGAATATGAAAAACACGTAAAAATTTGCAAAATTTATCATTAATTGAATGCCAAGTAACAAACTACCAATTAGCTACGATGGTGAAGATGGGTTGATTTCAATTCTAAGTACAAAATACCTGAATTCGACAGGTATAAGTACAGAAGAATTGTCATTGACTTTTATCTTTCTTCGTGGCTAAGTGGGTTAGTCACTGTCTGTACAAGCTTGCCGACCAGGGTTCGATTCCCGGCCGGAGCCAAGCTCTTGTCTTTGTGGGATTTCACCTGGGGCTCTGATCCAGAGGTCGTTAAGAGAATCCAGACATTAATGTATCAAAAATATATATGGCTTATTTGAATATGAAAAACACGTAAAAATGTGCAAAATTTATCATTAATTGAATGCCAAGTAACAAACTACCAATTAGCTACGATGGTGAAGATGGGTTGATTTCAATTCTAAGTACAAAATACCTGAATTCGACAGGTATAAGTACAGAAGAATTGTCATTGACTTTTATCTTTCTTTGTGGCCAAGTGGGTTAGTCACTGTCTGTACAAGCTTGCCGACCAGGGTTCGATTCCCGGCCGGAGCCAAGCTCTTGTCTTTTTGTGATTTCACCTGGGGCTCTGATCCCGAGGTCGTTAAGAGAATCCAGACATTAATGTATCAAAAATATATATGGCTTATTTGAATATGAAAAACACGTAAAAATTTGCAAAATTTATCATTAATTGAATGCCAAGTAACAAACCACCAATTAGCTACGATGGTGAAGATGGGTTGATTTCAATTCTAAGTACAAAATACCTGAATTCGACAGGTATAAGTACAGAAGAATTGTCATTGACTTTTATCTTTCTTCTTGGCCAAGTGGGTTAGTCACTGTCTGTACAAGCTTGCCGACCAGGGTTCGATTCCCGGCCGGAGCCAAGCTCTTGTCTTTGTGTGATTTCACCTGGGGCTCTGATCCCGAGGTCGTTAAGAGAATCCAGACATTAATGTATCAAAAATATATATGGCTTATTTGAATATGAAAAACACGTAAAAATGTGCAAAATTTATCATTAATTGAATGCCAAGTAACAAACTACCAATTAGCTACGATGGTGAAGATGGGTTGATTCCAATTCTAAGTACAAAATACCTGAATTCGACAGGTATAAGTACAGAAGAATTGTCTTTGACTTTTATCTTTCTTCGTGGCCAAGTGGGTTAGTCACTGTCTGTACAAGCTTGCCGACCAGGGTTCGATTCCCGCCGGAGCCAAGTTCTTATCTTTGTGTGATTTCATCTGGGGCTCTGATCCCGAGGTCGTTAAGAGAATCCAGACATTAATATATCAAAAATATGTATGGCTTATTTGAATATGAAAAACACGTAAAAATGTGCAAAATTTATCATTAATTGAATACCAAGTAACAAACTACCAATTAGCTACGATGGTGAAGATGGTTTGATTTCAATTCTAAGTACAAAATAGCTGAATTCGACAGGTATAAGTACAGAAGAATTGTCATTGACTTTTATCTTTCTTCGTGGCCAAGTGGCTTAGTCACTGTCTGTAAAAGCTTGCCGACCAGGGTTCGATTCCAGGCCGGAGCCAAGCTCTTGTCTTTGTGTGATTTCACCTGGGGCTCTGATCCCGAGGTCGTTAAGAGAATCCAGACATTAATGTATCAAAAATATATATGGCTTATTTGAATATGAAAAACACGTAAAAATGTGCAAAATTTATCATTAATTGAATGCCAAGTAACAAACTACCAATTAGCTACGATAGTGAAGATGGGTTGATTTCAATTCTAAGTACAAAATACCTGAATTCGACAGGTATAAGTACAGAAGAATTGTCATTGACTTTTATCTTTCTTCGTGGCCAAGTGGGTTAGTCACTGTCTGTACAAGCTTGCCGACCAGGGTTCGATTCCCGGCCGGAGCCAAGCTCTTGTCTTTGTGTGATTTCACCTGGAGCTCTGATCCCGAGGTCGTTAAGAGAATCCAGACATTAATATATCAAAAATATGTATGGCTTATTTGAATATGAAAAACACGTAAAAATGTGCAAAATTTATCATTAATTGAATGCCAAGTAACATACTACCAATTGGCTACGATGGTGAAGATGGGTTGATTTCAATTCTAAGTACAAAATACCTGAATTCGACAGGTATAAGTACAGAAGAATTGTCATTGACTTTTATCTTTCTTCATGGCAAAGTGGCTTAGTCACTGTCTGTAAAAGCTTGCCGACCAGGGTTCGATTCCCGGCCGGAGCCAAGCTCTTGTCTTTGTGTGATTTCACCTGGGGCTCTGATCCCGAGGTCGTTAAGAGAATCCAGACATTAATGTATCAAAAATATATATGGGTTATTTGAATATGAAAAACACGTAAAAATGTGCAAAATTTATCATTAATTGAATGCCAAGTAACAAACTACCAATTAGCTACGATGGTGAAGATGGGTTGATTTCAATTCTAAGTACAAAATACCTGAATTCGACAGGTATAAGTACAAAAGAATTGTCATTGACTTTTATCTTTCTTCGTGGCCAAATGGGTTAGTCACTGTCTGTACAAGCTTGCCGACCAGGGTTCGATTCCCGGCCGGAGCCAAGCTCTTGTCTTTGTGTGATTTCACCTGGGGCTCTGATCCCGAGGTCGTTAAGAGAATCCAGACATTAATGTATCAAAAATATATATGGCTTATTTGAATATGAAAAACACGTAAAAATGTGCAAAATTTATCATTAATTGAAGGCCAAGTAACAAACTACCAATTAGCTACGATGGTGAAGATGGGTTGATTTCAATTCTAAGTACAAAATACCTGAATTCGACAGGTATAAGTACAGAAGAATTGTCATTGACTTTTATCTTTCTTCGTGGCCATTGGGTTAGTCACTGTCTGTACAAGCTTGCCGACCAGGGTTCGATTCCCGGCCGGAGCCAAGCTCTTGTCTTTGTGTGATTTCACATGGGGCTCTGATCCCGAGGTCGTTAAGAGAATCCAGACATTAATGTATCAAAAATATATATGGCTTATTTGAATATGAAAAACACGTAAAAATGTGCAAAATTTATCATTAATTGAATGCCAAGTAACAAACTACCAATTAGCTACGATGGTGAAGATGGGTTGATTTCAATTCTAAGTACAAAATACCTGAATTCGACAGGTATAAGTACAGAAGAATTGTCATTGACTTTTATCTTTCTTCGTGGCCAAGTGGGTTAGTCACTGTCTGTACAAGCTTGCCGACCAGGGTTCGATTCCCGGCCGGAGCCAAGCTCTTGTCTTTGTGTGATTTCACCTGGGGCTCTGATCCCGAGGTCGTTAAGAGAATCCAGACATTAATGTATCAAAAATATATATGGCTTATTTGAATATGAAAAACACGTAAAAATGTGCAAAATTTATCATTAATTGAATGCCAAGTAATAAACTACCAATTAGCTACGATGGTTAAGATGGGGTGATTTCAATTCTAACTACAAAATACCTGAATTCGACAGGTATAAGTACAGAAGAATTGTCATTGACTTTTATCTTTCTTTGTGGCCAAGTGGGTTAGTCACTGTCTGTACAAGCTTGCCGACCAGGGTTCGATTCCCGGCCGGAGCCAAGCTCTTGTCTTTTTGTGATTTCACCTGGGGCTCTGATCCCGAGGTTGTTAAGAGAATCCAGACATTGATGTATCAAAAATATATATGGCTTATTTGAATATGAAAAACACGTAAAAATTTGCAAAATTTATCATTAATTGAATGCCAAGTAACAAACTACCAATTAGCTACGATGGTGAAGATGGGCTGATTTCAATTCTAAGTACAAAATACCTGAATTCGACAGGTATAAGTACAGAAGAATTGTCATTGACTTTTATCTTTCTTCGTGGCCAAGTGGGTTAGTCACTGTCTGTACAAGCTTGCCGACCAGGGTTCG
>NC_090725.1:62185242-62190242 GCF_036898095.1 Palaemon carinicauda | reverse complement strand
CAGCTAATTTTGTGGAGAATCCTGCGTTATTATGGAATTTTTTACAAATATGTAAATTTGACCAAGTCAGTTCATGTGCATAGCAAGTGCAAAGTTAATGTTATTGGAGTAAATAAATTTCTAGTGAACAGCAGAGTATGTGTTGTGTTGTCACCTATATTGTTTATTCTCCTCATGGATTTAGTAATGCGTAGAACAGTTGGGGATGGTGGAGAAGGATTAGACTGGATTGGTGATAGGAATTTATCAGACATAGAGTATGCCGATGATGCTGTCCTTGTCAGCCGAACACAACAGGATTTGCAATGCTTGCTTACCAGAATGCATGAAATATCACACGATGTTGGCGTAAAGATAAATTGAAGAAAGACAGAGATGATAAGAACGGAGTATGCAATGGAAGATGAAATGTCATTGGAAGGTGAAAATATGAATAAGGTAAAATGATTTAAGTATTTAGGAACTATGATATCCAGTACAGGGTCTTTAGAATTCGAGTTTAGTGAAAGATTGAAACAAAGCAAATCAGACAATGGCTACGGTAATTTAAATTTGGAAATCAAATTGCCTAAAATTACATCAAATAATCAGACTACTCTACTTGGTACGACAATGAAAAAAAATCACCAACACATTTATTATATTTGAGAACAAAGCCCTTAGATGGATATTGAGATATTAATGGCAGGACATGATTAGGAATGAAACTATAAAACAGATTACTCTAGTACCATATGTTGATGAGATTATGATGATGAGTGAACGGAGATAGTTTGGGCATGCTCTTCATACTCATCAAGAGATCTTAGTTCACCAAACGTTCAATTGGACGCCGCAAGGCACGGGGAGAGTTGGAAGACCCAAGCCCATATGGCTGACGACTATGAAGCGCGAAATAAGAGACGATGAATGGATAAGTATATAATTAAAAGCTCAAGATAGATAGGACTGCCGGAATCCAACCGAGGCCTTTTGCGTCTATGGGCGATATGAGGAGATGATGAGGTTGTAGATATTATAGTGGAAGAAGGTTGTATGATTTATTTGTTCTGTATCTACAAAATATCTTACCCATAAATATGCAGAGAGAATTTGAATTTAGGGAATTATCTATTGCTAGTTGATGATTAATAAGAAAATATTTAAGTATAGTTTTACAGCATAGATTGATAAATATATTAAAAGAATTCTTTTCTATGAGCTCATTTTATTAAAGTTTAGATAAAGCCATCTTGAGACAAGTAATCACTATCATAGCAAAAATCATCTTTCTTGGTAAGCTTAGAAGAGGTCCATATAACACATCTTAGATCAAAATAGTTGAATAAGATTGAAGTTCACATGGTTAATTGGCCTTGGATTCATATGTAGAACATTACAAATAATATACTTTTACTACTTCGCGGGATGAGGATACCTTATGTTGATAGTATATAGGAAGTAATTACCTGTTAGGTATTGGGTAAGTTTACATAAATACCTTGACACGGTAAGCGATGATAGGGGATAAAAATAGTATGTGTATGGAGTATGGTCACCTTATAAGTCTCCTAAAACAAGCAAATTGTATAGTCTCTTATTCAGTCCTAATTTTAGAGTAGTGTTTTTCTTTCAGTGATATAACACTGTAAACACTCAAAGGAGACAGACCGACAACAACATATAGAGAAAGAAGACAGACAGACAGCAACAAGTAAAGAAAGGAGACAGACATAACCCGTTCGTAAAGAAGAACGGCACAAAAATTCAATCTCAATGATGGAAGAACATTTAGGTTTAAACATTATAGCTGAATACTCATTGACCTTTTACCTTTTGATCGTGTGAATAATTTTATGTTTATTGATTATGTTTGTACTGTAATTACTAAATTGGTATGTGTTGTTGTTTAAGAGAGGAATAAGAGGTTGACTATTGTAAACCAAAATATTGGTAATAGATGCATATCATATCATGGTTTTAATTTCGTAAAAGGGGAGACGTGGGACCAGATGATGAACAAAAATAAAATTCACAATAATGTTAGTTTTCTACAAAAAAGTTGTAAACATATTTTATCGTAAGTGAATAAAGTTTTCTTCTTTATAACTCTAGTAAGGTAACTTGTTTGCAGTTGTACTAGAGTTTCAAGTAAATCAAGGGACGTGATGTAGCCTGGGGTACATCCATCTAACCTGATTTGGACCGTCACATCCTTAATTAACAGGAAGGGGAACTGCAGTCCCTATCCTCTTCTCCAATATTGCTTATTTCAAATTACAGCGCATCGTGCTCCCATAACATGATTTAAGCTTTTTACCTATAAAGATGTGTGATAAAGACCCATTTTTCCTACACTTGCACGGAAAAACAACGACAATTTCTAACATTCTTAGAAGTAATTTGTAGTCTTCAGGATTATGTAGGTTCATTTCTGTAATTATCACGAATTAAGAACTAATCATAGAAACTGCGCAATATGCTTCTTACTCGCCAGTTAACGAACATGTCTTTACCTTTAACTTATAAATATAATCTATGTTGAAGTCTTCAGACTTCAACGAGCCCTCTAAAGACCATATTGATAGGATACACGAATCCGTGGAAATTCACCGAGCATTACATATTTTCCTTTCACTTTATCTTCCTTTATTGCACTTATAACTTGATGAGATAATTCAAAGATGGATTTAGAATTATAATAACGTTACAAACTGGACTCAGGGAGTCTTAAATCGAGGATTGTAGCAAATTTAACGAAATCTAACATGGAATTACTGATATTTTACTACAAAACCTGGTTGAAAACAAAAAGATGATTCCTGAAGCGGAGATTCAAATAAATTATGAACAGCACAGGAAAATCACTCGCCTGAAGAATCTACGGATTATCATTATGCCACTAATTGTATAATACTGTAAGGAACAATACTCATTGAGTTTATAAAGCTCAAATTGAAGAATATCAATCAAGGATTGCTCTATGAAACAGTGACATGAATAAACATGATGTAAGAAGCAAAAGTAATTGTGTGTCATCAAGATAATGAGTGAAACTATACAGCCCTATTTTGTTGACAATAAGGAAAAATATAAATTAAAGTGGACAGGGAAACGTTAAGATGATCACCATTTCTTTGTTCATTCAAGGTTATAAGCTAAAACTAAGAAAATTCACTTGAAAAATAAAGTTCAAAGAAGATTTTGATGGTTTGAAAATGAAAGAAATATATCACAAGACGGAAAAATATAATTAGTGATTATATAGTCTTTCTTTCAGAAGTACAATTTTATCATTTCCTTAAAGAATTCTACAATCTTTGTCAAGAAATTTATTAGTTATGCTTTCGATATCTCTACCGAGCTGACATAAGATGGAGTCATTTTTCTATGTGTATAAAATATCAACTTCCATCTCCAGAATATTGGACAGAATGTTAATTTTAAATTATAGAATATTACATATTATAATTTTTATTTTTTCTTATTATTGAATAACTAGCCTAAAGGACTACCGTTCAAGAAAGACTGCTAGACCTTAAAGGGCAAACCAATCCTTTTGGCACCCTCTGGTTTGACTTATTACGCTTATCTCTTTACAACGGAAGCCAATGGCAGTGCCAGAGAGGAGAGAGAATACAAGCATGCCCAAAGAGACCCAGTAGTAGGACACCAGATAGAGGTTTACGCTAGTTATCGTCCCCAACAGGCAGACATACTAGCAGTGTTCCTTCCAGGAAGAAAGATATCCATTGTGGATGTGTGCGTCTGCCAAGTGTTTTTTTGCTTATCTTATACTGTGAATATCTCTGCAGATAGTATGGAAAGTTCAAACACTAGTCTTCTATTCTCATAACTTAGGTATGGCGAGTAATGTTAGGAGTACCAAGTACCTGATTGTTGGACTTTACCAAGTTATACATTAATCGCCATTTTTTGTGCAATGTACTTTTTATAATACATATAACGCATATATAGTACAGGATTTTTTTTTTTTCTATTTCACTTGACTATTTTGGGTATTTACTTTAGTGTATTTGATTTTTATATAATTTATTAGTATGATTTATTGCAGTCAGTTTGATGGAATTTTTATTTTACTCTATATCAGTATTTTGATCTTCTGTGTGTGTTTGATGTTTTTTTTCTTGTATGTTTTGATCTCCTTTTTTCCATATTTGTGGTGTTATACTATAGTTATTTTGATATTGTATTCTTAACAGAACTTGTACATTTTTATCACCTCTAGGATATGGAGGCGCAATAGTAAAGTAATATTCATGATAATTTTTCAATGTACTTTTATATATATATATATATATATATATATATATATATATATATATATATATATATATATATATATATATATATATATATATATATATATATATAAATATATATATATATATATATATATATATATATATATATATATATATGTATATATATATATATGTATATATATATATATATATATATATATATATATATATATATATATATATATATATATATTTCCCTACATTCCTGTATATATTATAGCACTGAATTAAAATAAATTGATAAAATATACCATTAATTATAAGAAAAAAAAATATATATATATATACATATATATATATATACTGTATATATATATATATATATATATATATATATATATATATATATATATATATATACATATATATATATATATATATATATATATATGTATATATATATACAGTATATATATATATATATATATATATATATATATATATATTCATGTATATGTATATATATATATATATATATATATATATATATATATATATATATATATATATATATATATATATATGTATATATATGTATATATATACATATATATATATATATATACATATATATATATATATATATATATATATATATATATATATATATATACATATATATATATATATATATATATATATATATATATATATATATATACTGTATATATATATATATATATATATATATATACT
>NC_090725.1:62170242-62177742 GCF_036898095.1 Palaemon carinicauda | reverse complement strand
TAAAACTAAATAATATCCAAGTGCAGGATGAGCTTTCTTGGCCGTTGGGATAATATCATACTAGAGCAGAGTTTGCAGGACCCTCTTCTCCCTTTCCCCCCTATCCTTATTAATAGCCTTGCTATTACAACGCTTGGCCGTCATTCTACATTTGTACCTAGAGTAGGTTAGGATGTGGAACTGGCTCAGTCCTTTGACGGCCGGCAAGATCGTGCCGGCCAGCAGAGGTCTAACTTTTGTAGAGAGTTCCCCAGACCTCCCTTGGTCTTACATCCATGTCTGTCAGTAGAGCCCGGCAGGCAATGGATAGAAGGAAGCCTGAATTTTACATTCTCCCCTTCCTTATCTTCACTCTTTCTGGATGGAGGGCTGTAAGGCAGTGCCGCCTTATATCCTTACATAAATTCTGTTTTCTTTTTAATGTATGTAGCTCTAGCCCGCGGCAGCCGAGCGGGTGGAAGTTCTCTGGTTCTTTTTTACTGCCGGCCAGCATAGGTAGCCTACCATTGCCGGCCGGCCATAGAAGCACACCATAAGATCTGCTGGCTGCTACGATTAGCGGCCGGCAGCCGGGTGCTATTGTATATAGTTGCCGGCCGGCAGAGAGTGCCAGCCGGCACACACAATTGAACCAGCAATCTGCCGCCCAGTACTCTAAAAGTAGTATACCTTGGAACTATATTAAGGTAAGTGCCGGCCGGCGTGTATATTGTATACAATAGCCAGTATTTTTACAGTATAGTATATACTACATGGATAAAACTATAGTATGGAATATATTGTAATACTAAGTTCTTCCAACAAACTTTTGTTGACTTGTACAGCCTCTTATTGAGACCGTACAGAATGAAGAAAGTGAGTTCTTTCTTTATTAATTCTCCAGTATATTAAGATTCTTTATAATGGTATGAGCTACTACTACATTTATATTTAATAAACAAAACAATTACTCAAAACCCAAAACAACTTACATCAAATAGTAGATCCACTAGTAATACTTTGTGATATTGCCCTACATTACCCTTTTCCCCAGACATGTCCTAAGATACAGAATAATGCAGATCACTTATCAAAAGGTAGACGTTGAAGTCTTCCAAAATTGTCGTAGTCTTGGGTGTTGAACGTTTAGTTTTGTTCGGAGTTAATATCCTATGAAGATGCCGGCCTTTCCACTGAGTACTTTTTATTGGAACGGTTCGGCGTGGCTGTGGTAACCTCGGAGGTAATTTACTTCTTACCTTTGACAGGTAAATATTACGCACGCGCAAACTTAAGGCCTATTAGGCAATTACTAATTTAAGTCATTTAATTCATAAGTTCAATTTTATTATTCATTTTACTTATCATTAACGCTAATAGTTACTATACTAAGTAGCATTAAGTTATTTACTTTTAATTTATTAAGAAAAATAGGTAAAGCTTCGAGTCAAGGTAACAACCGAACGGCTATTCCCCACAGTCGAACAAAAATATCAATCCTTTCTGATTGAATTAATTAATATAAGATTAACTGTATTCCTTATAAGGAAACAGTTTTGCCTTCCACTTCTTTTGCAACTCTTACCTCTATAATTTATTTTTGGTTTCTAACAGTTATTCTAGAATAAGATTTAACCTTAGTTTTATTATTTGGAAGGTTACAGCAATTGGCTGGGCAGGAAATACAAGTATGTGTCTTTCCTTCTTTCCTTTCTAGCTTACTTATTTTAAGCTATATATATATATATATATATATATATATATATATATATATATATATATATATATATATATATATATATATATATATATATATATATATATATATATATATATATATATATATATATATATATATATATATATATATATATATATATATATATATATATATATATATATATTTATATATATTAACATTAGTTATCCAGTGATATGTTTTTCACTTGATACTCATGGAATTTCTTCTCTTTACAGGAGGACCATCTGAAGTGCGGGAGCATGTTCTGCAACGTCAGCAGCAAAAAATTCTGTGGACATGAGTTGTGCAGGAGGCACGCAGCATGCGCAGTGTCCAAAAGTGATCTCTGGTGTTGGGACCCTCAGGTATGTATTATTTGCACTAACCTGATTACCGAGGCTCCTAAGTCGGCGGAGTCAAGGGACGCAGCTAGGGAAAAGCTTCGAATCTGGGTGAGGGGCTTCCAGAATAATACTTCTAGCCCCTATCTTCCAAGCGAGAAGATGAGGGCTTACCTTTTTCCTAAGGCATCGGCGGATGCAGTGGTTCCTCAGCCTCATGCAGAGATCCCATTAGTTCAGATTCCGGTTGATTCTGAAGTCTTGGACGCCCTACAAGACATCTAACTTGATGATAGGATGTTTGAGGTGTCTGAGTACACTGAAGAGGACCTTCTGGCAAGAAGAGGAGCTGACCCAGGCTCCTGATACTGAGGAAGAAAAAATCGACGAGGGGTCGGTTACATCGGTTCAGGCCCCTGAACCTGTTCCCTCAACATTGTCTGCTATCCCAGATGATCTGGGAAGGACTCTCTCTTCAATCGTTGAAATGATTCAACAGATGCAGAAGAAGAATGATGAAAAGGAAGCTGCAATGAAGTTGGAGATGCGGACACTTGCAGCATCACGTGGGCCCCAGAAGAAGCTCAACGTGAAGGATCTTCCTTTGTGCTCGGATGCCAATCCCTGGAGGTATGCTGAGCACATGCCTATGACAACTGGGAAGAATGTCATATCGGAGAAGTTGGGTTCAATTCCCTTTGAATGAAGTGGAATTCTGGCCCAACAAGGAGTCTTACCCGGACTGCTATGTCTGCCTTAGAAAGGAGCCAGACTCAAAGGAAGAGACGGTGCCGAAGGAGGTCATAGTTTTTTACCATAGTAAGGCACAGGCCTTACTGACGAGCTCAATGAAAGAGAGGGGCTTCACAAACTCAAAGGTACCAGCTTTGAGTAAGAAGCATCCTTCCTCTGTGGCTTCTCCTACCAGAGCCTTTCCCTTTATGGAGAAGGGATTTAAGGCTGCCTTGAAGGCGGTTGAGGCCGGGAAACCATGTCCCTCCTTGGAGGAATGTAAGCCGCTGTCCCTGACCTTACCCATGGACCAGAAAGACTGGAAGGACGTTCATCTTACCTTCTTAATCGGGAAGTTTGAGGCCGATATTGCCGGACGTCAGTTTGGTGAAGACCTTCCAAAGCTGTCAGATTTTCTCTTGCGCAGGGAGCAAGAGACAAAAGAGAGACTTGCTGCATCGATGTCCTTACAAACGACTCTGGAAACGATGGCAAGTGACCCCAGAATCCAAGATATGTTTATGGTAGTGGCCAAAACCCATCTGGCCACAGTGACAAAGGACCTCTATAGTTTCATCAAAGCTAGGAGAGCTTGTAGAGAGTTCGTGTCCGCCTCGGCTGCAGTGAGCCATGAACCGAGGAAACTGATCTCCTCTTGTATATGGGGTAAGGACCTCTTCCCTAATGAAGCAGTCAAAGAGGTAGTGGATAAGGCCTCCACAGAGAATAGGAACCTTCTCCAGAAGTGGGGCCTAACTCTTAAAAGAAAGTCTTCCCCGGATGAGGGTCACCAACCTAAAAGGAAGACTAAGAAACCTACGCTATCCTCTCGCCCAGCCAAGACTTATAGACAGCAGCAGCAACAACTTCTCGTGACCGCAGTGCCTCAGATGGTGGCACAAATCCCAACCACGTACCAGTTGGTACCTCAAGCCGTGACAATTCAGTCACTGGCGTTCAACCCAGCATTTGAAAGGCAGACAACTACCTTTCGCCCAAGAGTTAGAGGAACAGCCAGAGGTTCATCTAGACGCCCTTCAAAAGGAAGGGGGTTCAGGGAGGACGCGGTCAAGGAGGCAAGGCCTACGGTCAACAACAGCAAAAGTGAAATGCTTCCGGTAGGAGGGAGACTTCATCTTTCTCGGGATCGTTGGAATTTCGATCCCTGGGCCCACAGCCTAATCAAGAATGGACTGGGTTGGAGTTGGTACAGAACTCCACCTCCGTTCCCACAATTCTTCCAACACTCTACCCCCGTTCTGGAAAAATATATTCGAGAACTCTTGGAGAAAAGAGTAATTTGAAGCGTAAAGTCCATCAAGTTCCAAGAAAGGCTGTTTTGTGTTCCAAAGAAGGACTCAGAAAAACTCGAAGTCATTCTGGACTTGTCGCCACTCAACAAGTTCATAGTAAACTACAAGTTCAGGATGCTGACACTTCAACACATAAGGACCCTACTACTCAAACTGGCATACACCGTCTCTATAGACTTGTCAGACGCTTATTGGCATATTCCAATCAGTCGTCACCTCTCCTACTACCTAGGGTTCAAGCTGCAATGAAGACTCTATGCCTTCAGAGCCATGCTATTCGGGCTAAACATAGCCCCAAGGATTTTCACGAAGCTTGCGAACGCAGCTCTCCAGCAATTACGCCTAAAGGGAATCCAAGTAGTGGCCTACTTGGACGACTGGCTGGTGTGGGTAGCATCCAGGACAGAATGCATGCAAGCTTTCCAAAACGTGATCCAGTTCCTGGAACATCTATGATTCAAGATCAACAGAAAAAAAGTCTCGACTTTCTCCACCTCAAAAGTTTCAGTGGTTGGGAATCCACTGGGACTTACTGTCACACCAACTTTCCATCCCTGTAAAGAAGAGGAAAGAAATACCAGGTTCTGTCAACATACTACTAGAATCCAAAAGGATATCAAGACGCAAACAGGAGAGAGTGCTGGGCTCTCTTCAGTTTGCCTCAGTAACAGACCCTGTGCTAAGACCACAGCTAAAGGATGCAACCGGAGTTTGGAGAAAATATGCATCAAACGCGCAAAGAGATCTGATAAGACCAATACCGACTCGTCTGCGAACGCTTCCCAAGCCATGGTCCAAAGCCAAGTAACTGAAGAAATCGGTACTTCTTCAGCCACCTCCCCCCTCAATGACTTTTCATACAGATGCTTCGAAGGAAAGATGGGGAGGTCATTCTTACCGGAAGAAAGTCCAAGGAATTTGGTCCAACCTATTCAAGAAGTTTCATATAAACTTTTTGGAAGCATTGGCAGTACTTCTTACATTGAAGAAAGTTTGTCCTCGCCACTCGATCCACATGAGATTGATACTAGACAGCGAGGTGATAGTGAGATGCCTGAATCAACAAGGGTCGAGGTCACCTCAAATCAACCAGGTGATGTTGGCCATCTTCCGGCTAGCGGAAAAGAAGAGACGGCACTTGTCAGCAGTTCACCTTTAAGGGGTCCGCAATGTAATGGCGGACGCTCTATCCAGGCTCACGCCGATAGAGTCAGAATGGTCCCTGGACGCAGGATCATTCTCTTTCATCTCGAGTCAAGTCCCGGAACTGCAGATAGACCTCTTTGTGAGAAAGGACAACAAGAAGTTACATCATTACGTGTCCCCGTACAAGGATTCTTTAGCGGAAGCAGTCCCTCGACTGGAACAGATGGTCTAGGATTTACCTTTTCCCTCCGTACAGCCTTCTACTGAGGGTCCTCGACAAACTGAGATCTTTCAAGGGGAAAGCGGCAATAGAGGCTCACAATTGGCCAACAGCGTTTGGTTCCCTCTGGCATTAGAACTACAGCTGAAGTTTCTGCCGCTACCGGATCCAGTTTTGACTCAGCGAGTTCAGAAGTCGACTGTCTTCGCTTCATCACAGAAAACCCGGAACCACCAGCTCATGATTTTCTCTCCCTAGCGGTGAGAAAAAGATTCGGAATATCAAGAGACAGTATAGACTTTTAAGAGGAATGTAAGTCCAAATCTACCAAAAGACAATATGAGTCATCATGGAGGAAGTGGGTGTCCATTGTCAAGGCGAAGAATTCACAAAAGATCTCGACAGACTTCTGTTTATTATTTTTCATCCACCTCCATGGTCAAGGTTTAGCAGCCAACACAATATCAACGTGTAACTCCGCCTTGACAAGACATATTCTATATGCCATCCAGGTCGACCTCTCTAATGACATTTTTAACAAAATTCCGAAGGCCTGTGCTAGGCTCAGACAATCAGCACCTCCAAAACCCATTTCATGGTCTCTGGAGAAGGTTCTTCATTTTGTTTCAATGATGAATAATGAGGAGTGTGCTTTAAAGGATTTGACCCAAAAAGTTATATTTCTCTTTCCACTCGCTTCGGGGGCTAGAGTTAGTGAAATAGTAGCTCTCTCGAGAGAGGAAGGTCATGTTCAGTTCTTAGATGGGGGAAACTGAACCTTTTTCCGGACCCAACGTTCCTTGCCATGAACGAGCTACCCACCAATAGGTGGGGTTCCTGGAGAATCTGCCCTTTGAAGGAAGATGCATCTCTATGTCCAGTGGAGTGCCTAAAGGTCTATCTTTGTAGAACTTCAGACTTTAGGGGAGGACAGCAGTTTAGGGGAGAAAAATCAGGCTCAAAGTTATCTTTGAAGCCACTAAGGGCGAAAATTACCTATTTTATTCCCAGAGCGGATCCAGATAGTACACCCGCAAGTCATGATCCGAGGAATGTTGCCTCTTCCATAAATTTCTTTAATAATATGGGTTTCGAACACCTTCGCTCATACACTAGGTGGAAGTCATCCAGAGTATTCTTTCGACACTATGCAAAGCAAGTGGAGCAACTGAAGAGGTCTGTGGTAGCAGTAGGTAGTGTTGTTTAACCTGCTGTTTAATTCTGCGAGGAACAGTGAAATTAATTGGGACGATTAATTCATGGGTGGGTGTGTAGTCACGGACTGTTTCTACAGATTAAGTGTTAGGCCACTAAGGTGTCCTTATCAACTGTTCCATAAACAAAGGTAAACCAAGCATAAGTGCAGACACGTGTGCCAAGCGTTTCTGACGCTTGTGTGATTGAGTAGTAAGACAGACTATAATAATAATATTGATATTTTGATATTAAAAGTGGAGCATATATGTTTCCTTTTCAGATCAAACAATATTTCCTGTTTTACTGTGATCCTTGTGTTTATTTATTTGTTCATCCACATTTTATAATTTTATAATTATCGATTAACCTATATATTTTTATAGATTTTCAATAAACTAGTTCTTTGTGAACCTTGTGTCTTATTCGCCTATCATTTTACTAGAAAATGTTTTAACAATACTTTTAAAACTATGGATAATTTTAACATGAATAGTCCTAAAGATTTTTCCTTGCTACAAGCAAACAATCATTGGTGTATTCTTTCCCCAAGAAGGAAAGATGGTGGTGGATATGCAAAATTTATTCCTATAATGATATAAACCTTGGTCTAATCCAGTGATAAGAACAGGCACACCGGGGGACTTGCCGGTATTTCATACTGACATCGGTGCTTCTTATACAAACTTTGCTTTATGAAATATAGGGTAAGACCACTATACTGGCTTGTCTGTTAGTCATCTATAGGTATATGTACTCCTCGAAACTTTCCTGAGTCGAATTTGATTCTTCCCTGTAGAAGCAGGAAGCACTAACATGGTTTATGCTTAGATG
>NC_090725.1:62142742-62157742 GCF_036898095.1 Palaemon carinicauda | reverse complement strand
CTTTGAATTTTATGTTCAGCTCTCCTATAAGATTAGCCTTTTACTTTAGCTGTTATTATTAGCGAGTTATCTCAATAGGCTTAAGATATATTATGCAGCACACATACTATCAGATTATTTCTTTTATGAGGCCTATTGTAATTTCTTTGAAATAAAATTCAGAAATATCTTGAATGAATATATTGGTGAACTTCAATGTTAGCTATGTTAATATACAACTTTTTGGGCTCAAGCCATGTCGTCCTGATGGAAGTTCATAAGGTAGCTTCAAAAGGATATATTATATACTACAGTGATATTCACAGAGAATTAGCCTTCAGGTTCCAGAATTCTAACTCCTAGAGCGAATATCCTTAAAATATTCTCAAGGATATCGCATAATATCAGAGGAAGCATTCTTGACACATCACATAGCAATCACCACCCCAAATAGCATTAACGCTTCGAGGGGGACGTGGTAAAAGAATAGAAGGGGGCCGTAACAAGGTTACCCCCATTCCCAGGATGGCGAACATCCCTAATTTTGTAGCGATTTCGCTCAGTGGTGTTCCCTGTTGATCTAACTTTTCTATCGATTTTCAAGGATTTATTATGCATTCTCCAACTTCTTTCGCCTTCGGAAAGCAGAGTATTGGGTCTTTGCAATGAATAGTTTTTTAGCTCCCTTTTCACAGTGAAATTTGAGTAATTTATTATGTTTAGAACTATCATGTACCGGAGGCGCTATGAGCTCTGTCGTTCATTGGGCATGTTATTTAGTTAGCAGAACGACTTCCCAGTTTTAAATAGCTTCATATATCATTAATTAATTATCTTATTATGTTAGCTATTTAGGCATTATATTCTTGTATAGATATTTACATTGTGCATATTTTTCCTTTCCATGTCGATCGTATACTGTAGTTAGAGTCTCGGTGAGTGAGGTAACCGAGATCTCGTCTCGCCTAGGTTCCTAACCTACGTTAGACACTCCCCGGATACCCTTGTGTATGGTGATTTCAATTATGCAGAGATAGGTATCTCTTTTAATTGGATGAACTTTACCCCTCTCAAAAAGGGAGTTTAAGGGTAATTCCTCTTCCCTCTGAGTGGAGCCTCAGGCTACAACCTTAGCGGGTCTGCCTCGAATTTTAATTCAGGCATGACTTTCCTACGGTTTTTTCTGCCCTTCCTCTGTAACCGCAGATGCAGGTTTTTGGGGTTTTGGCCAGAATCTCAGAGTATTTAGTCTGTGGTCAGTAGCTCCCTGGCAATATGAATAGAATTCTTTTGCTAAGCTAGGCTACCGACATAGGAGGCTAGACCTCCATAGGCCACTCCTGAAGGGTCTGTACGATATGACCCATCTTCCAGTGACCTAGCAGACTAGTCCTGTGTTAGTGGACCCTAGGCTGAGGAATAGAATTCTTCTAATACTTAGGGGACACTGGATCTGCAACCCCGTTTCCTTTCCTTTAGAGGTGGTGGCGAGGGTGCTACCAACCTTTTATTTGTATTAATCTAACCCTAGGCTAAGGAATAGAATTCTTTAGCCGCCTGGGATAGTTCTAATACAGGAATGGAGTTGTTAGGTGGGGCAGGATAGGCTAAGGCCGGCTCCTGCTGTACCATTCACAGGACCCTCTTTTTCCTTCCCTTCTATCCCTTTATGTTGGCGAATCCCGGAAACATTACTGTTGCCGGTGGGTTGCCGGGATCGACCAGACTCCCCCTCTTACCGTTGATAGCTGCCGGCCGGCAGTCGTAACATCTGTCGGCCGGTAGTCTTAACATCTGTCGGCCGGCAGTAATGACAGCTGTGAGATGCCGGCCACTTTACTTGGCGGCCGGCAGTAAAGACTACTGCTGGCCGGCAATCATGGCTGATGCCGGCCGGCAGTCATGGTGACTGCTGGCAGGCAACCAGGGCAGCTGCCGGCCAGCAGCTGCTGGCCATGTTGGCTGTAAGTGGGAAGTCCCCTCTGTTTACAAAGGTTCTTAAGTTCTTTCTTGAACTGCTAGCAACAGTGGCTACTGCCGGGGTGCTGCCTACCAGGCCGGCACAGAGTGGTGCCTGCTCAACCGGCAGCACACCGACTGTACTGCGGCCGGCAGTACTGGCCAGCGGTGCCGGCCGGCAAGGTTTAGACAGATCCTTGCCGGCGACAGTACGGTAGCTGGATGGAAGCTTGAATTTTATATTCTCCCGTTCCATTTGAACCTTCTTTCTGGAGATGGTAGTAGTAGTAGACTTTTACATCCCTTTTACTGTATATATATACAGTATTAGGTAGCCTTTTCTCCATGCTATCTCTTTTTCTTTTAGCTAGCAGGCTAGATGTGCTAGCATTAGCTAGCTATGCCGACGACATGCTGGCTGTACTACAGTATATGTTTATACAGGTAGTTAGTATTTCTGCAGTATAGGATATACTGCAAATAGAAAGCTTCTGTATATTTTATGCTAGTAGTGCTTTTCCAATATATTTGAAAATCCTACCCAAATAATTGTGGAACCCAATCTCATATGTTAGGCCCTATTGTCTGAAGGTTTCAAGAATCCCAAGTCGGTGGAGACTAAGGGTGCAGCTCGTTTCAAACTACGCAACTGGGTGAAAGGCTTTCAGAAAATCTCTCCGGGACCTCACCTGCCTAATGACAAGATGCGTAGGTTACTATTTCCAACAGCGAGTAAGGAAATAGTGGTACCCCACACACGAGGTACATTTCCCGATGGCCAGATAACCTTCGGGAAGGAGGACAAAAAGGAGAGACTTGCAGCCTCCTTATCTGTTCGGCTCATCAAGATACCCCAGACATGCTTAAGGTCTTAGCCAAAATACATATGGCTACTTTGGTAAAAGACCTTTATGCCTTTATAAAGGCTAAAAGAACATGTAGGGAGTTTGTGTTAGCTAACGCAACAGCGAAACACGATACAAAAAAGCTAATATCTTCCAACATCTGGGGTAAAGAAGATGATTAAGAATGCCTCCACGGAGAAAGTAGGACTTCTCCAAAAGTGGGGCATCCTTTCAAAAAGAGAATCTTCTAAGGTTGTGGGTCCCCAACCTAAAAGGAAGATGGAGAGGTCTGGACATCCATTTCGAGTGGTTCAACAACGATCCACAGTTGTAGTGACCGAGATGTCACAGACAGATGGTCGAAAAGAGATTCCTACTGATCAGTCAAAGTATAGAAATGCTTCTAGTAGGAGGGAGATTCCTTTAGGATTGCTGGACCTTTGATCCTTGGGTGGCCTAATCAAGATGGGACTAAGATGAAAGGTGGAGATATCTCTATCACCATATCCTCTACTCCTCCGATTATTCAAAACCCTCCTGGAGGAGTTTACCTGAGAGCTCTAGAGCATACAGGTGGTAAGGAAACTTTAGTCCACCGAATTCCAGGGAAGGCCGTCGTGTGTTTACGAGAAGGACTCAAGAAAATTCAGAGTCATTCAGGACTTATCGCCACTCAACAAGTCCAAATAAAGCAACGAGTCCAGGAGGTTTATGCTCCTGAATATAAGGACCCCGCTGCAAAAAAGGACGCCTATAGTCTTACCAGACCTGAAAGTTGTCTATCGGCAGCTTCCAGTCAATCACCCTTTCCCCCTCCTATCTAGGATTCAGGTTACACAAAGTAACGCACTTCCTAGGAAAGATACTCGTCAGACAAGACTGAGTCCTAGCTGCCTTCATAAAACTGGCAGACACAGTCATGCAATATTTAAGCCTAAGAAAGGTTCAGGCAATAATGTTCCTGGACAAGAGGCTGGGGTGGGCAGCACCCAAGGTGGCTGGTCTATGAACATCCGAAGAAATGTTTCGGTCCCCGGAACATCGTGGATGAAAGATAAATTTCAGATTCCCAAAACGAGAACAGGGAGGAACCCTGTTCTCTCTCTAGTTCGCAATAGAGGCAGGCCCTGTGCTAAGAGCACGGCTGCAAGATGCGCTGGGAGCCTGGAGAAAACAAGCATCAAACGCTCGAAGAGGCCTAAAAAGACCGATAGCGGTCCTTCCTTAATCGCTTCCCTAACAAAGGTCAAAGCCCGAAAATCCCAAGACCATGTTGGTCCAGTCATGAGTAGAGAAACTCTCTCCAAGCAGATCACATTGTCTTCAGCTGATCTGGGACTCCAAAGCGATAACGAGACGCTGCAATCGACGATGCTAAGAAACGTCTCATACAGTTTAAGTGTAGTTAGCCATTCCTTACCTAAAGGGATAGCACCTGTCAGCAGTTCACATACAACCAATCCGCAATGTGACAGTGGATGCTCTACTCAGGCTCAGGCCGATAGAGTTAGAATGGTCCACGGACGCAGACCTATTCTCTCCCAGATGGGAACAAGTCCCCGAACTGCAATCCGACCTCTTCATTACAAGCGCTGTCAAGGAACTACCTTGATATGTAGCCCTATACGAGGATCCTCTAATTTAAATGATAAACATCATGTCTCTGAAATGGAAGGGATAGACTTAGGATTACCAGTTCATCCCATCCAATCACCTGCTGAGAGTCCTCAACATGCTGAGATCCTTCCAGGCGGGAGTAGCTCTGTTGGCTCCCAGGTAGCCCAAGAACAATCTATCCTCCTTGAGGAAGGAACAGAGGCTGAGGCTGTCCTTTATCCTGAACCCGGGACAACTTCAGAAGGTTCAAAGATTAATTGCCTTCGATTTATTACAGAGAACAAAAACCCTTCATTGCATGATTTTCTTGCCCTAGCGGTTAAGAAAAGACAATATGAGTCATCATGGAAAAAGTGGGTTACTTTCGTAAAAGCAAAAGGACCAAGAGAGATTTCAATGAACTTTTGCATGTCCTTCTTTATCCATCTTCATAACCAGGGTTTAGCAGCCAACACGATAACTACGTGCAAGTCAGACTTGACTAGACCTCTTCTATATGCCTTTCAAGTAGACTTGGTGAATGAGATCTTTAATAAGATCCTGAAGGCATGTGCGAGGCTTAGGCCTGCTGCACCACCAAAGCCCATCTCTTTGTCTTTGGACAAGGTCCTACGTTATGCCTCCTCCTTGAACAATGAAGATTGTTTGCTTAAGGATCTAACCAAAAAGGTTATTTTTCTTTTTGCTATAGCCTCAGGGACTTGAGTAAGTGAAATAGTGGCCCTTTCTAGGGATGAGGGCCACATTCAGTTCTCAGAAACAGGAGAACTGAATCTCTTCCCTGATCCATCCTTTCTCACTAAGAATGAGCTACCACTAAAAGGTGGGGTCCCTGGAGAATCTGCCCTCTGAAGGAAGATGTTTCTCTATGTCCAGTAGAGTGTCTAAAGGTCTATCTTCGTAGAACTTCAGAATTCAGGGGAGGACAACTCTTTAAAGGAGAAACCTCTGGATCAAACTTATCCCTAAAACAACTGAGGGCGAAGCTCACCTACTTTATTAGTAGAGCGGATCCTGACAGTACTCCCGCAGGTTATGATCCGAGAAAGATTGCTTCAGCACTGAACTTCTATCAGTATATGGACTTTGAGCGTCTTCGTTCATACACCGTATAGAAATCATCCAGAGTGTTTTACAAACACTATGCAAAACAGGTACATGAACTGAAACACTATGTAGTGGCGGCAGGTAGTGTATTAAAACCTGCCCCCTACTTACTGTTATAGACAGTCAATGGTTTGGACCTCAAATGTCTTTTTCACATATACTGGGTGAGAATTATCCACAGTGTTCTACAAACACTATGCTAAGCAAGTCCATGATCTGAAGCAGTATGTGGTGACATCGGGTAGAGTACTTAACCCGCCGTCTAATTCTATGATGAACAGCTAATTGACTGGGACTGTCAATTAAAGGGAGAAGAGGTCATCCCTCTTAGGGTGTGACCTCCTTTGATCAAGTGTTACCATAGTGACCCAAGCTCTGTTCAAAATCCCAAGTGTGGAATTATACAGATAGCACTATTGCCGGTGTACGTAGTACACAGTGCCGATAAAAGTAACCAGTACAGGAATTATGAAGAGAATTTGTTTTATAATTTTCTTCAATCTGAGGTTATTATTTCTTGCTTTCCAAGAAAGAAAGATAATCTGTACAGGTTACATGTATAGTTCCGTTATCATGCTACATTCGTTTTACTTACTAATAAACGTCTATAGACTGTAATTGCACCCTAACTTGCCCACAATTGTATGATTATAGTCCAGAGTATGTACTTTTATATATTTGTGTGCTCAAAAACAACAGAATTAAGAAACACTGTTAAGTATTTGGTAATTTTCACAAACTACGAGACGGTTTGTTCATCTGGTGTATTCTTATGTTTGTCAATACAATATATACTTACCTTGAGAACCCCCTTTCTACCGTCTAGAATGACTCTTTCCTGTAGGGGGCAGGAAGCACTAACATCGGAGATGATTTGTGATAATGACGGATAACGGTAACGTCATTTGTCTCGATTGATCCAAATGATCATAGAAAGGTTGTCCCAAGGTTAAGGCACTGATGAAAATCCACAGATTCAATAATGCTCTGGTATACTTCTGTACCAACCGTGTGTCACACGATCATACATAAATTATTTTGTATATATTATGCTTGTATCTGCGCTCTTCCCTCGCACTAAAAAGAACCAGAACAAACATGTCTATGTGTCGCCTATGTAACATTGTCATTTCTCGAACATGTATTTTCCTGTTGCCTTGAGGTTTTGTATATAAAGGAGAGTGTTCTTTAATAATACAACTCAGTTGATTGCTTCCTGCCTTTGAGTCACAACCCTTCTCTTGACTCGTCACATTGGTGACCCCGGAAGTCGACTCGCTTCCACCGCTTTCCACCCCCACCCCCTCGCCCCTACATCCTTGGTACTATGACAGACTCTACGGCAGTTGGCGCTACGGCCGCTCCATTCAAACTTTCATCGTTTGCCAGCGGAGAGGCGTTTGCTTGGTTTCAGCGCGCAGAAGTCCAGTTTCGCATCAGGGGCGTGACTCGCTCAACCACCAAAGCAGATTATGCTCTCGCGGTGATACCCGAGGACACCTTCCCAGATATATCCGACTGGCTTTGTGAATATGGAGGCACCCCAATAGCGTATGACGCCCTCAAAACATACCTTTTGCAGCGGTACTTGCCGTCGCCAGCCGCCCGTATAGCAAAGCTTTTTCAGCTCTCGCAACAACCGTTGGGGGACCAAAGGGCTTCGCTTGCCCTCAGGGAAATGACCAGTATCGCTCGCCTTCAACCTGACGCAGACGGCTCTCCTCGTGAAGTGAACCTACATCGTGACCTTTGGATATGCCGTTTACCCGAACCTATACGCGCTGCCATACCCGATGTCGATAGTTTACCCATAAAGGACTTGATGACCAAAGCGGACGCTCTTATGGACAGCCACTTCAAGACCTCCATCAACGCCTCCACCCCTGACGAAGAGGATGCCTATTCAACGTCAACCGAAGCTAACATGAATGCCGTAGGTCATATGTGCTTACCCCGTGACGTGCCGAAGCAGCGACAAAGCTGCCCACCACCCACCAATCGCTCGCGCCCCAGCGAACGACTTCTACAGCCACTTACTACCTCCCATCCGACGCAGTTTTGCTACTACCACTTCATATTCGGGGCAACCGCGAAAAAATGTGCCAAGGATTGTCAGTGGCCAAAAAATGTGTAAGTAGGCCATCGTTTGTGGCGGTGGCCTCAAGTGTTTCTAATCTTTTCTTTTTACATGATGTAGGAACGGGCGTGCGATTTTTGGTAGACACGGGTGCTTATCGTTCTCTTTTGCCAAGGAAACTCTTCAAGGCACGACGTAGTCTTTCTACATCTGCCGACGTCCGCTTGGTAGCTGCCAACGGATCTGCGATACCCACCTACGGTTACAAGAACCTCACATTATCGTTCGGAAACGGTAAATTCAATTGGAAGTTTCTCGTTGCTGACGTCACAATGCCAATCCTCGGTGCGGATTTCCTCTCTCATTTCCACCTTCTGGTCAATGTCGCCCACCAACGATTGGTCAACGCAGACTCGTACTTATCGACACCTCTTCAACCAGCCCCCTCTAACCTTGCTCTCCACATCAGCACACCCACGGATGCCTACGCCCATCTCCACACGTCGTACCCGGAAATTTTTCGTCCAGAACTTCGCCAAACGCCCACGGTTCCAGCCAAGAACGGTATTCATCACCATATCAAGACGACGGGACCCCCAGTCTTCGCAAAATTTAGACGTCTGGCACTGGAACGATTGGCAGCCGCCAAACAGACGTTCGCCGAAATGGAGGAAATGGGCCTTTGCCAAAAGGCCTCCAGCCCGTGGTCGTCACCCTTACACATCGTTCTGAAGAAAATCGGCTCCCTCCGTCTGTGCAGGGATTACAGGCGCCTGAACATGCAAACAGAACCGGATCACTACCCCCTCCCAAACATTGCCGACGTGACCTCCTACCTGCACAAAGCAAAGGTTTTCTCTACGCTCAACCTCCTGAAGGGGTATTATCAGGTGCCTATGAACCCAGAAGACATCCCCAAGACCGCCATCACCACTCCGTTTGGTACATACACCTTCCATTACTCCTGTTTTGGCCTTCCTAACGCTGGGGCCATGTTTCTATGTCTCATGGATGGCATCTTAGGGGACCTCGCTTTCTGTGTATGTTATGTGAACGACATACTTGTGTTCTCCTCCTCAAAAGAGGAACACCTCCGTCCCCTGCGCATCGTGCTCGACCACCTGCAACAAAACGTCCTTGTAGTCCGGTACGACAAGTGTACCTTTAGCGCCAACGAAGTGTCGTTCTTAGGGCACCGCATCACTCCTGAAGGAGTCCATCCCCTCCCTGAGAAGGTAGCAGCCGTTCAGGACTACCCCGTGCCCTCAACCGTCAAAGCTCTGCAGGAATTCTTGGGCATGATCAACTAATATCACCGTCTTCTGCCAGCCATTGCAGCCACTCTTGCTCCCCTCTATGCCTCCCTCAAGGGCAAGCCAAAGGATCTGAAGTGGAGTTCCCTTCAAGATGCAGCCTTCTGCAATGCAAAAAAGGCCCTATCAACTGCTACGGCTCTCACTTTTCCTATCCCACATGCCCCTCTCCTTCTCTCCAATGATGCCAGCGACGTCGCCAATGGTGCAGTACTCGAGCAAGTGGTCAACGGCTCGCCCCGCCCATTGGCCTTCTTCAGCAGAAAAAAAGTGTCCAAGGCAGAATCGGGTTATTCTACCTTCGATCGAGAATTGCTGGTGGTGCACTTGGCTGTCCGTCAACAGTGTGACGCCTGGTCCACCTGTCAACGCCGACATCTCTCCGCCGTGGCTGAATACAATAGCAGCCTTCAATACGTCCCTGGGAAAATGAATCCCGTTGCGGATGTCCTGTCAAAAAACACGTTGGCTGCCATTCAACTGGGATTGGGTTACAACACCCTGGCTGAAACCCAATGACAGGATCCAGAGTATCAAGCACGTCCCTCCGTTGGGAAGACTTTCCCCTCGAAGACTCCAACACCACCCTCTTCTGTGACGTCAGTACTGGCAGACCGCGACCTTGGATTCCTGCTCCCATGTGCCGACAGGAGTTTGATTTCATTCACGGCCTTTCAGATCCCTCGTGCCGTTCTACTGCACAGCTGCTGAAGGCAAAGTTCAATTGGCACGGCATTTCTAAGGATGCTAAGGATTGGGTTCGCGCCTGTACTTCTTGCCAAACTTCCAAAGTACATCGACACACGGGTTCAGGAGTGGGCACCTTTCCTCAACCTCAGCGTCGTTTCGCACACATTCACGTCGATGTTGTAGGCCCCCTACCCACATCACAAGGACATCGTTACCTGTTTACCGTCATCGACCGCTCCACTCGTTAGCCTGAAGCCATTTCCATGGAAACTGCAACATCCGCCTCATGTACTCTCTGGATGGATTTCAAGATTTGGTATCCCTGAGCATATTACTTCTGACAGGGGAACCACTTTCACCTCTCAATTGTGGATGTCATTAGCGAATCTCCTGGGCATCACCCTACATCAGACAACGGCCTACAACCATTCCATTGCCAATGGAATGGTTGAACGTTTTCATCGCACCCTCAAAGCAGCTTTGATGTCCCGCTGCAAGGATTGCAACTGGTTTACTCAGCTTCCCTGGGTCCTCCTGGGACTAAAGACCACTCCTAAAGACGCCCTCGACGTCTCGGCAGCTGAAATGGTTTATGGCGACCCGTTGGTCGTCCCTGCTGAATTTTTTCCTTCTACAACCTCCTCCCATGATCTCCAGTGCATACGTCACGTCGTGGGAAAATTTACTCCATGCTGCCAGACTTACAAGCCCCCAGCGAAGCATCACATACCAACAGACTTGCATTCTGCAACGCACGTCTTCCTGCGCAACGACACTACCAAGCCACCGCTAGCGCCCCCTTACACGGGTCCTTTCCTTTTGATCCGACGCAGTCCAAAAGCATTCCTACTAAACATTCGTGGCAAAGAAGACTGGTCTCCATTGATCGTCTAAAACCTGCTTATCTATTGCCAGATGACTCGCCTACAGTTCGCATCTCTAGATCAGGGTGCCCTATTTAATATGTAGAGTATGTCATTTTTAAGGGGGGGAGCCATGTACCAACCGTGTCTCACACGATCGTACATAAATCATTTTGCATATATTATGCTTGCATCTGCGCTCTTCCCTCGCATTAAAAAGAACCAGAACAAACATGTCTATGTGTCGCCTATGTAACATTGTCATTTCTTGAACATGTATTTTCCTGTTGCCTTGAGGTTTTGTATATAAAGGAGAGTGTTCTTTGATAATACAACTCAGTTGATTGCTTCCTGCCTTTGAGTCACAACCCTTCTCTCGGCTCGTCACACTTCCATCAGGAGGACATGGCTTGAACCCAAAAAACGGATTTTGAGCGAAGCAAAAAATCTATTTTTGGGTGAGATCGCCATGTCGTCCTGATGGACCACCCTTCTTTCTTAAAATAAAAGATCTTCACAGTTCCCACCCTGACATACTGTATCTGTAGCACCACGCTCAATGCTACAAGGAATGTCTGCCATCCTGGGAATGGCGCTGGGGTGGTGGTCAATAGTAGTAGAGGAATGGGGCTAACCTTGTTACGGCCCCCTTCTATTCTTTTGCCATTTTTTTTTTTTTAGTGCCTGGCCCTTTTGGCCAGACACGGGCTTTTGCAATCTTGCAGCCCGTAGGTGTTTTGGTAAGATTTTTTGGGGATAGGTAATTGTGGTATGGGGTATTCTGCAACTTTTATTTTAGGATATTGGGGTTAGGTTTTTGGGTTTGAGGATAGTAACAGGCAAGGATAAGCCTGTTTAGAGAGTGAAGAAGGTGACTGTAGGAAGGGGACATCCTTCCCAGGAGCTCACTGGCTCCAGTCTTTAGTTAAAGAAAAAGAGTTATAGTAATAAGTCCCGATAAGTAGGAGTGCTCGGGAAGGAATTGGGTAGTTTTTAGTTGGAGATATTGGTGTACATGAAGTATGAAAACTTCATAGTGGTTTAAGCTTAAGTTATTAGGCAGAGGTATAGTATGAGAATTCAGCTATGTAGGAGAGAGCTGAAAGAAGAGAATAGTAGCTACTTGAGTGGTAGGAAAATGGTAGAATGAAATATTCCTGTACCTGTAATAATAAAAAAAAAGTTAAATAAAGATTTAAGAATAATAGTAATTATTGAGAGAGTCTGGGTATTGATGGTTAGAGGGGATACCTGAACTGAAAAAGAGAGATTGCAGTGAAAGAGGTGCTGAAAACCAGAAAAACCACCAACGGCTCTGCACTTCCTCCCATTGCTGAGAGGAAGGACAGGACGGCAAAACTGCCTCCAAACAAGAGTGCAGTTATTGCCCTCAGCCGCCAGCAGTCGTTCTGATCTCAGCAGAGAAGTTGAAAGGGTTTTTAAGATGGGAAACTGATGCAGTTGTTACGTTATCTAGGTGGAGGGTAGCTGCGGAGAAAGGCTGAGAGGGCATCAACATTTGCAATTATGTGTTTGACAATTGCTGTTGTAGTTATTATTATTATTATTATTATTATTATTATTATTATTATTATTATTATTATTACTATCCAAGCTACGACCCTAGTTGGAAAAGCAAGATGCTATAAGCCCAGGGGCTCCAACAGGGAGAAATAGCCCAGTGAGGAAAGGAAATAAGGAAATAAATAAATGAAGAGAACAAATTAACAATAAATCATTCTAAAATAAGAAACAACGTCAAAACAGACATGTCATATATAAACTATTAACAACATCAAAAACAAATATGTCATAAATAAACTATAAAAAGACCTATGTCCGCCTGGTCAACAAAAAAGCATTTGCTCCAACTTTGAACTTTTGAAGTTCTACTGATTCAACCACCCGATTAGGAAGATCATTCCACAACTTGGTAACAGCTGGAATAAAACTTCTAGAGTACTGCGTAGTATTGAGCCTCGTGATGGAGAAGGCCTGGCTATTAGAATTAACTGCCTGCTAGTATTACGAACAGGATAGAATTGTCCAGGGAGATGTGAATGTAAAGGATGGTCAGAGTTATGAAAAATCTTATGCAACATGCATAATGAACTAATTTAACGACGGTACCAGAGATTAATATCTAGATCAGGAATAAAAAATTTAATAGACCGTAAGTTTCTGTCCAACAAATTAAGATGAGAATCAGCAGCTGAAGACTAGACAGGAGAACAATACTCAAAACAAGGTAGAATGAAAGAATTAAAACACTTCTTCAGAATAGATTGATCACCGAAAATCTTGAAAGACTTTCTCAATAAGCCTTTTTTGTGCAATTGAAGAAGACACAGACCTTACATGTTTTTCAAAAGTAAATTTACTGTCGAGAATCACACCTAAAATTTTGAAAGAGTCATACATATTTAAAGAAACATTATCAATACTGAGATCCGGATGTTGAGGAGCCACCGTCCTTGACCTACTTACAATCATACTTTGAATTTTATTAGGATTCAACTTCATTACCCATAATTTGCACCATGCACTAATTCTAGCTAAATCTCTATTAAGGGATTCACCAACCCTAGATCTACATTCAGGGGATGGAATTGATGCAGGATTATTTGGGTTGAAATCCTGTCGAAGTAGGCTAGTTTCTTGACAGTGCTGTAGGTAGTGCTGTAGTGGTTCTTCTGTGTCTAGATTACAGTAATTGCACGGTCTTGTTGGTCTGTGCTGTGTTGCTGGGTCTGCATCGTTGTCTAGGATGATTTGCCAGCAACATAGATATTCCAGTCGCAGTTTACAGATGATGACAGCGTCCTGGCGTGGTGTTTTCCTTGCAATTGGGTGTGATGGTATGTTAGTAGCTTCAATATACCACTTTGCAGATCTTGATCCATCCAGGAAGGCTTGCCTTACTTCGCTAATCCTTTGGAAGTTGCAGTAGGCTGCCATTTGATTCTGAATGGTTTTGAGTGAGGGTTGCACAGTAATACTTATTGACTGGCACATTAAGGCTGATTTGGCCACGTCCCCTTCGAAGCATTAACGCTATTTGGGGTGGAGATTGATATGTGACGTGTCAAGAATGCGTCTTCTGATATTATGCGATATAAGGTTAATTTTCTGGGAATATCACTGTAGTATATAATATATCCTTTTGAGGCTACCTTAGGAACTTCCATCAGGACGACATGGCGAACTCACCCAAAAATAAATTTTTCGCTTCGCTCAAAATCCGTTTATTTTTCTTAAACTCATGGTGACTAGCTATGATTAGTGGAACTATAAATAAGCTGAAATGTTTTGAAACTGTGATTTTTTTCTTTCTAATTTCTTATATTGCAAATATTGTTCCATAATTTAGTTTTAAATCTAAATTATTTGATTCCGTTTGGCTGTCCGAAATTAGAATATATTTCATGAATATTAGAAATGACTTCACACACTTATTTTATACACGTATCTTCAACTTTATATGTCAAAAATAAAGCTTACTATTAATAAGGACCAAATATAGGCTCATTTAATCAATCATATCATATTGTATTTCAAAATGTCTGAATTTTGAAAAAAAAAAATGTTTAGGTGTCATTGTTAATAACGTGCTTCAGAATGCTCCCTCTCCTTTCCATAGATTAGTTGATGACTTCATTCCCGTTAAAAGTCCTCTACATAGTATTCTTTTCCATGCTTGATTTAACTCTTTCTATCTCTGGCAGATTTATTCCATATGTGACTATACACATAAAATTTTGAAAAACAAAATTTTCCATTTTTTTCCTATTTCCTTTCCTTGGTGGGCTATTTTCCCTCTTTGAGCCCCTGGGCTTATAGAATCCTACTTTTATAACTCTGTTGGTAGCGTAGTAAGTAATAATAATAATAATAATAATAATAATAATATTAATAATAATAATAATAATTCTTTCTGCGCTGCCTTTCTATTAATGTGACATTCAGCGTGGAATATTAAATCGGTTCACATTCACGTTGACCTATATTGGATATGATATACCAAGACCTTGGGATAAAGGATTCATCAGTTGAATGGTCTAAATATGCCCTGAATAGATATTCTTTTTAACCAGAATTTACAATTTTTTTTTTTTTTAATCCTTGGCCAATTAATTACATTAATTCCTAATTGCACCTAATGTAATAAATGAAAATTAAATCCCCTTAACTGATATGGATAAGAAAAATAATATTTCCATTGATATAATTTATAAAATCCACAAAAATAATTTTTGGAAAAAAGAAAAATTGTATTGGGAATGAGATGATTTAGTTAGGAATTAAAAGACCTTTAATGAAATGAAAGTGACTATATCTTTTTTTCAATAGGATGTTTTTTTTTCTATAAGAATATTTTACAAATAAAATAGTATCGCATAGGAAATAACTTGACACAGCATCAATAGTATTTTTAACGCATAAATATAAAGGAAAACTTAAAAAAGAAGCAACTTACTATATTAACTTACAAATATATTTCAAGAAATTAGTCTTTGATAAAAACACATATATGCTTTTGTATAACAAAT
>NC_090725.1:62115242-62132742 GCF_036898095.1 Palaemon carinicauda | reverse complement strand
GGGACCTCCCTTTCTGTGTATGTTATGATAACATACTTGGGTTCTCTTCCACAAAAGCGGAACACCTCCGTCACCTGCGCATCGTGCTCGACTGGTACGTCAAGTGTACATTTGGTGCCAAGGAAATCTCGTTATTAGGGCACCGAGTCACTCCTGAAGGAGTCCATCCCCTCCCTGAGAAGGTAGCAGCTGTTCAGAACTTCCCCACGCCCTTGGCCGTCAAATCTCTGCAGGAATTCTTGGGCATGATCAACTATTATCACTGTTTTCTGCGAGCCATTGGCACCACTCCTGCTCCCCTCTATGCCTCCCTCAAGGGCAAGCCAAAAGACCTGGTGTGGGGTCCCCTTCAAGAACCGGCCTTCTGCAATGCAAATAGTATCCTATCAACCGCTGCAGCTCTCACTTTTCCTATTCCATATGCCTCGATCTTTTTCTCCACCTATGCCAGCGACGTCGCTATTGGTGCAGTACTCGAACAGGTGGTCAACGGCTTTCCCCACCCATTGGCCTTCTTCAGCAGAAAATTTTCCAAGGCAAAATTGGATTATTCTACGTTCGATCGCGAAATTGCTGGCGGTGCACTTGGCTGTCCGTCACTTTCACCATTTCTTAGAAGGTATGCCCTTTGTCATTCGCACAGATCACATGCTTCTGGTGCACGCCTTCACTCGATAGTCTGACGCCTGGTCCACCCGTTGCCGATGCCCTGTCATGAAACACGTTGGCTGCCGTTCAACTGGGATTGGATTACAACGCCATGGCTGAAGCCCAACGACAGGATCCTGAGTATCAAGCATGTAGGACATCCTGCACATCCCTCCATTAGGACGAAATCCACCTCGATGACTCCAACACCACCCTCCTTTGTGATGTTGTGGAGGATTAATTTCATTTTAATTAATTTTTTTGTTTTGCCAAATCGAGAGAGAGAGAGAGAGAGAGAGAGAGAGAGAGAGAGAGAGAGAGAGAGAGAGAGAGAGAGAGAGAGAGAGAGAGAGAGAGTTCTCTTAGTATTGTTACATCGAGATATTTCTTTTGCTTCAGTTTTGCTAGATCGTGCGTGCGCGAGAGAGTATGTGTGTATGTGCGTTTGTGTCTCCGCTGTGCGCGCCGAAGAACAAGGGTAGTTTGCGAATGATTGTTTACAGTGGGAAAGACTGTCGGTATATTTGAGGTTGTTTGTTTACATTTTTTTAGCTAGGATAGGGCGGTGATGAATGTCTTGGGCGAAAGCATTGGATCTTGGACTGTAGAAGGAGTTGGTTCTATTTTTTTTTGTTCTTCGAAAGCCGGCTGTTTAGTGTTTTTTTATATTCGGAGTAAGTACTGTTTTTATTCATTTTTGTTAGGCGCGTTCGTGAATGATAGAAAGTTTATTGTTTATCTTTGATTATAGTGCGATAGTTAAGTTAGTTAGGAGTGTTCATAAGTGTTTTTTTTATTTTGGCAGGCTGTGATTCCTCCTTTGGAGAGGTTTTCTTGAATGTAAAATTGTTTGTTGACGACTTGGCCTGTAACAGAACTTGATAGGACTGCTCAGATTGATTTACTTGTTGACGACCCGGACCGAATTTACTTCTGATTGCTGTTGATGATGATGATACCGATGAGGATGATGATGATGATGATTACGCTCACGGACTAAATCAATTAAAATATTTTGTATTGACTGAGTGTCAAGTGTTGCCATATTGTGGCGTTGCAACCGAGTTGTGGGGTTGGGCTATAAAAGGACTGTTGGCCCTTGTGTGGACAACGACGTCCACACATAAACAAATATTGGTTTTGGTGTGTGGGGTAATTTTAAGTCTGTTAGGGTTTTTGCGGGTTATATGAATGGTGCTTTTGGTTATTATATATTATATTATTTGGTGTTAAGTTTTCATTAGTTTTAAGTGTTGGTAATTTGATTGTGGATGGTTATTGATTTATTTATTATAGTTTGTAAGAATATAGTGTTAAGGATATGTTTTGTTTTGATTTTTGTCCTTTCGTCCAAGAGTCCCGCTGCTGATAACGTAAGGGGAAAGTTTGTTTTGTGGAGACCATTGTAAGTAAGTAAGATTCAAGGGTGTGGGGGTTGTTTTGTTTACATCCCGCCACAATGTCATTACTGGTAGACCGCGACCTTGGATTCCTGCTCTCATGCGCCGACAGGTGTTTGATTTCATTTGGGCCATTCACATTTCTCATGCCGTTCTACTGCACAGCTGCTGAGGACGAGGCTCATTTGGCCCGGCATTTCTAAGGATGCTAATGATTGGGTCTGCGCCTGTACTTCTTGCCAAACTTCCAAAGTACATCGACACATGGATTCAGGATTGGGCACCTTTTCCTCAACCTCAGCGTCGTTTCGCCTATATTCACATCGACGTTGTAGGCCCCCTACCAACATCACAAGGACATCGTTAAATGTTTACCGTCATCGACCCCTCCACTTGATAGCCTGAGGCAAATCCCATGGAAACTGCAAGGTCTGCCTCATGTAAATCTGCCTTACCCTCAGGATGGATTGCAAGATTTGGTATTCCTGAGCATATTACTTCTGACAGGGGTGTTACTTTCCCCTCTCAATTATGGACATCATTAGCGAATCTCCTGGGCATGACCCTACATCAGACAACTGCCTACAACCCCGCTGCCAATGGAATGGTTGAATATTTTCATCGCACCCTCAAAGCAGCTTTGATGTCCCGTTGTAAGGATTCCAACTGGTTTACTCAGCTTCCCTAGGTCCTCCTAGGACTAAGGACCACTCCTAAACCTAAAGACGCCCTCGACGTCTCGGCAGCTGAAATGGTGTATGGCGAACCGTTGGTTGGCCCTTCCCAATTTTTTTCCTTCTGCGACCTACTCCGTCGATCTCCAGCGCATACGTCACGTTGTGGGAAAATTTACTCCATGCCGCCAGACTTACAAGCCACCAGCGAAGCAATACATACCGACAGACTTGCAGTCTGCAATGCACGTCTTCCTACGCAACGACACTAGCAAGCCACCGCTAACACACCCTTACACGGGCCCTTTCCTTGTGATCTGACGCAGTCTGAAAGCATTCCTACTAAACATTCGTGGCAAAGAAGACTAGGTCTGCTTATCTCCTGCCAGATGACCCACCTACAGCTCGCCTCTATAGATCAGGGGGCCCTATTTAATATGTACAGTATGTCATTTTTAGGGGGGTGGGTGTCATGTACCATCCTTGTGTCACACGATCGTACATAGTAACGATATTTCATTTTACGTATATATTATGCTTGTATCTTTGCTCTCCCCTCGCACTGATAAGAACATGAAATAACATATCTGTTTTTATCACCGTTAACTGTTAACAGGTGCGGTGTCGGTTGAACATGAAATTGCCTGTTATGTATTTTATGCTTTTTTTGCCTGGAGTTTATATATACATATATATATATATATATATATATATATATATATATATATATATATATATATATATATATCTATATATATATATATATATATATATATATATATATATATATATATATATATATATATATATATATAAACGAATTTTCCGTAATAAAGTTTCTCAGTTGCTTTCATCCTGCCTTTGAGTCACAACCTTCTCTCGGCCAGTCACACCATACATTTCTTTGTTAAAAGATGAGAATATAGAAATTGTACGAGGAAAGTATTTGCTTGGTATTGAACCCCATAAAAAGAATGTGTTCATAAAAAGAAAAGAAGAGAAAAAAATTCGTATGGTGAGAATGAAACAGAGTATTCATGAAAATGGAAATAATAAGAATGCAAGAGCGTAGAAACATGAAAAATTGTAGTCAATAGGTGAAGGGAGAAATAACAGCGAAGGTGACACATAGCCTAAAAAAAAGAAAAAAAAAAGAAAATGCTTCCTTAGTGAGGCCAAGGTAGACTTTATTATGTAACTTTAGTTTCTGCCGTTTCCACCCGCAGAAAAAAAAAGACATCCAACTTTTTTATGTCAATATAGAACAAATCTATCGGTAGTACATATTGGATAGGCTACGAGTTCTCCTAGCTCTTACTCCAAAGACGTCTTTAATTTTCATGTGATTATATAGCCAAATAATGACAGAATTTCTCTTTCCTGAAAGTAGCTGATTGAATGATTATATATTTAGAGATTGGTAAAAGATGCTATAAAATACTGAAAACAAATAACTAGACGATATTCTATATCGTCATGGCCAACACTATCGCTGAATTAAGGGGATTGCAGCAGGCTCAGCTGAGTAGGTTGAACAAGGATATATTAAATGAAAGTATTTTGTCTTCTAGAGATGATGAAGGGCCACAACTGTGTGATGAGTTAGCCAAGATATCGTCCGAACTAGCACAGTTGAGACAAGAGATGACGTCACCAAACAGCGCCATAACGTAAAATCGAATATCTGCAGGCCCAAAATAGAACAGCAAGCCAAAGTAATAAAACAACAGCAACTATTTTTAGAAAGCTTGTACTTCTTGGGGTCCCGGATGAGGGCGAAGATTTGTCAGGTGCATTAACCGATGAAGAAAAGGTTAGAAAGGTCTGGAATGTCATTGGTAAAGACGTCACAATTCGAGCATGTCGGAGACTTGGTAAACGAGAAACAAATAGCAGCAGAACAGGGCTAAGCCTTGTTGAACTTGATGCGAAGGGTGTTCGTGATCGCATATTGAGTAAGACTAAGAAATTGAAAGAAGTCTGAGACCCTTTCGAACGGATTTTTGTAAAGAGGGATGTTCATCCCGCTGTGCGTAATAAATGGAGGAGATTGAAGGAGGTTGAAATGGCAAAGAGAAATAGACCTGAAAACGTTGGATGCATCATTAGATTAAATTCAAAAGAAAGGAAGATATACCGTAATGACGTAATTATTGACCAGTGGAATGCATATCCTTTTTAATAAGACCACAAATACCTAATCTTAAGATAGCTTTATGGAATGTCAACGGAGCAAGAACTAAATTAGAGAAGAGCTCAGTATATAACTTTTTGTACCAGTTTGATGTGATAGGTCTAAACGAAATAATAACTGATCTGCCCATCTCATTGCCTGGATATGTGTCTTACAGGAGTGCCATTAGTGGCGGTACACATAGAGGCGGCACAGCTCTACTGATAAGGCGCTCATTGCAAATTGGGGTGATTAGTGTCGACACGAGTATTGAAGGTCAGGTGTGGGTATGCCTATCCTGTTCACCGGACATTATGTTTGGATTCATATATATTCCTCCATCAGATTCACAGTATTTTAGCCCAGCACTTATTAGCGCAATACAGGAAAAGGTCAAGACTGCAGGTTTTGGCACGAAATTTTTGATACTTGGTGACATGAACACACGTTTTGGTGCTTCTATTCGTAATTTGATTTCTTGTATTGATGATCTTGGTGTGCATGGTTGTACGTATCCAGTTATAAATGATCCAGTTGTAGTTCCCAATGATAATGCATATGCTATTTCTGCGGTATGTGTTGAGTTAAAGTTGATAATAATAAACAACCTCAAGAGTGTAGATCAGCATTTTAGGAGCAAACTGACTTATAGAAGTGGATATGAATGGAAATCAGAATCGGACATATGTATATCGTCACCAAGTTTGATTAGACATTTAAGTAATTTTAATGTATGGCAAGATATTTCTTTACCTTCAGATCATGCCCTGATTTCTTTAACTTTACACCCTTCAATAAACTATATGTATTCCCTGTATTCACGGACTAAATATCTAGGAGATCATGCCACTATGTATACTAATATATCTAATAATACATTTATTAAGAGACCTATAAAATTTGATCAAATAAATGTAGAGAGTTTTCGTAATCATCTTTCGAGGCGAGATTTCCCTATACTTAACCATGATAATATTGATGAATATGTTAATTCAGTGTCAAATATCTTGTACGAGTGTAGTCAAATTAGTCGTGTCAGGTATACTGGTCCATCAAATAATGTTATCAATTAATCATTAGAAAGATGGGATAGGTTGTTGTATGAGAATGATGATGCTCGGGTTTGGCAAGCCATAGATTGGTATGGTCAATATCAGGAAACGAACGATACCTGTATTCGTCCTAATGATGAACAATTCAGGGAATTTTATGAAGAACTTTTTAACCCTACGAGACCAACAGAAAACCGAATGGAGCTGAGTGATTATAACGTTACAATCTCTGTTTTAGATAGTGAGATCCTAGAGAACGAAGTAAAAACTCAAATACACAAACTAAAGTCTGACAAATCTGGAGGACCCGACGGATTAAGTCCGGGGCTTTTCAAGGTATTATCAGTAGAATTGGTAATGATGTTGACTTCTTTGTTTTATGTCATTTTCTCTTCAGCTCGTTATCCCTCTCCTTGGCAATTGGCTAGGCTAGTTACAATATTCAAACGAGGTGATCGTATGCGTCCTGTTAATTATCATGGAATTAATGTAATTAACGTGATTTCAAAGTTGTATGACATGGGCTTATGTAACCGTTTAATGCTATGGTTTTCTCCCTACAGAGAACAGGCTGGTGGACAACCTAAAAGAGGATATATTGAACATATAGTAACGTTAAGACTATTACTTGATTTGGCTAAAAGGAAAAAATTACTTCTATTTGTTACCTTTGTAGACTTTTCCCAAGCTTATGACCGTGTGCCAAGAAATACGTTATTCTGTATGCTTAAACGGTTGGGTTGTGGGGCGGTGATGATTGCTGCTTTAGTAGCGATATATCATGCCACACGTAGCATTATAGGAACTTTTGTTATTACAACTACGGTGGGAGTGCGTCAGGGATCCCCTACTTCATGTATCCTCTTTGTATTATATGTTAATGATCTGATTAAGTTGATTAAAGAAAATTGTGGTCTTGATGGGTTCCGGGCGTGGCTACATGTTTTTATGTTGATGGATAACACTGTCATATTATCTACGACTAGGAATGGAATGATAAATAGATTAGGCGTTCTTAATCAGTTTTGTCAAAATAATGGTATGAAAGTAAATATGAATAAAACCAAATTTTTTGCTATTAATGTAAGGATGATTGAACGTGAACCAATGAAAGTGGATGATTTGACAGTGTCATGGTGCGACCGATATATTTATTTGGGAAGTGTTTTTGCAAGTGATGGGTTGGTATCGTCTGCCATTGCTGTTCATGCGCAAGCAAAAATTTGCCACATTTTAAAATTCATATCTTTTGTAAATAAAAACAATGACGTGCCATTTTATGTAAAGAAGAAACTTTTTAATGCCGCTTAAATGGAGATCTGAAACCTACTGTTAAATTGTATAACTGGGGAATTAAACAACTATTAGGTGTTCGGAAGTCAAAAATGCAATGATTTGTGTTATTTGGAAGTAGGAATGCCAACACTAAAAGCTATTGTGAGAGATAAACAAAGGAATTTTTTCAAAAATATGTGGAGAGATAGGAACGGGATGGTCGACGATCCATGGGTACATTCAATAAAACTTACTTTAGAATACAATACACCTACTGGTAGATATGTTTCAAACTTGATTTCGATAGATAAAGATGAGATCAAAGAAGATTTTCAAAACTTAAAACAGGTTGTAATAGAATCTAATTCATCACGTAGAGAGACATATAAATTGTTGAATCCTGAATTTACTGCACACGATGTATAAACAAAAAAGATTAATGCTAATGATATATATAGAACTTCTTTTACTATATTAAGGTTAAGCGCTCATAACCTTGCTATTGAAACAGGTAGGTGGAACAGAAGAGGTCGAGGTCGCCTCCCAGTAGAGGGGAGACTATGCCCTTGTGGCGAGGTACAAACGGAGCTGCATGTGGTGGAGTCCTGCCCTATTACACATAGTATACGAACTGATTATAATATAAATTCATTTCATCAGATACTTGCCAAAGATGTACACACTACTGTGAAAAAGCCCATTCAAATCATGAACTGTTACCCATAGATATATTTTTTTTGGTTTAATATTAATTTTTAATTTTATGATAAAGTGATTTATAGGAAATATGGTTAATGATTTTAATTATGATATATGCTAAGGAACTATTATAAATCATGTAATTTCATGGACTACATAGTATATAAAATAATGTAAATATCCCAATTGTATAGTAGATTAATGTTAATTTGTAACTATATATATTGAAATTTTTTAATGTAAAATTTGTGGTCAATAAAAATCTATCTATCTATCTATCTATCCATCTATCTCTTTGGAATCTTTTGGGTAACGATGCAGAGAAAGCGAAATATTATCTATAGTTTTTACGTTGTTATAAAGTCGTTATCTAAATCTACCAAGATTTTAAGAACTTTCGTGGAGATTGATGAAACATGGCAGTATTACAAATACAAAGGTTAATAATGTGTTTTATATGAGTGAGTAATACAGTAAAAAAAATGTGTCAAAATGTAACACAGTTGAAGCAATATTTCACCCCAGTCAAACAAAGAGTAAAAATTACTAAAGAGTGTTTAAGATGAAGAGGGAGGTGAATAGAAAGGGGAGCAGACGTGACCCAAATTTTTGGCAATTTCTTTTATTCATTATTCCCTTTAGAATTCAACGAGGAAAGGTTTCTCGATTGGCCTTCTCACTCCCTCCCCATGGAAAAATTCAAGAATAATCATTAAAATGTGAAAGATGCCTCTTTCGAGAAAAAAAAAATTATTCCTTAATCAGATTGTCATTATGAGGAAAGGGGAAAGAAGCATATTAAATGTCAACCAAATATTAAAATCTAGAAAATATGAAAGTGCTTTTTTTTCGCGTGTTATATTCCTTATATTTCAGAAGTAGGCCCAATTTTCCCTATATGATAGATCATATCAGTTTAGATGCTAAGTTGCATACGTAACTGGAGTTTGAATTCTAAATCTTACATTCGCTTGTAACAATATGAATAATAGACTTACATAAAAAGTATGCAAAAACATTTTATACACATAAAAAATATAACTACATATATACTCATCCATACTGTTATGGTGAGACTGTTGTATAAATATATGCACATAAATTTCAATGCATGTATGATTGTGCATACACTTTAACATTGGCAACAGACATGTTCTTTATACAAGTTTCAACTATGATACATATTTATCTTATCAATGGATCGTGAAGGATTATATTGTACTTTTTATCAGGAACGACCTTAGCTATACACCAGCGGGTTAGAATCTATTAAGAAAACAATAATATTTAGGAACGAAAACGCCGGCTTTCTCTCTCTCTCTCTGTCTCTGTCTCTCTCTCTCTCTCTCTCTCTCTCTCTCTCTCTCTCTCTCTCTCTCTCTCTCTCTCTCTCTCTCGTCACAATGCCTAAAATAGTTACAGGGGCCAAGGCATGGAGGGTAAGTTGACCGAAACTGTTGCATAAACTGCCTCAAAATATAAAATGTAGGCAGACAATATCGCCTTTTAAAATCTCTAATAAGGGATTAAGCATCGATTCATGTCTTTTATATTTTTATCAATTTCATACTTCGTTCATTTTACCTATATGTTTTATTATTTGTATCTATTATAAACATTTTCTTGAATATTATTGATAGAAACACGTAAATAGCCCTTTATAAAAATTATAAGTCATAATTCCTGTTAATATACAGTATATTAAACTATTTATGTTTATATCATTCTTATACTTGCGTCCAAACAGCGTCTATAAAATCGTATCTATATACATACATACATATATATATATATATATATATATATATATATATATATATATATATATATATATATATATATGGTATATATATATATATATATATATATATATATATATATATATATATATATATATATATGTGTGTGTGTGTGTGTTTGTGTGTGTGTGTTTGTGTGTGTGTGTGTGTGTGTTTATGTATGTATATATATATATATATATATATATATATATATATATATATATATATATATATATATATATATATATATATATATATATATATGTGTGTGTGTGTGTATATACAAATATGTATATATATATATATATATATATATATATATATATATATATATATATATATATATATATATATATATATATATAAATATATATATATTTGTATATATATTATGTTCACAAATTTAGCGTGAAATCCATGTTGCGGATTGTGTATGAGCTTACATGTGTCTATAAAACTGGCGATATTACTGTATTTTATATGATAACCGTTTCTACCGACGTGTTAAAGAAATTTGACCCTCTCTCTCTCTCTCTCTCTCTCTCTCTCTCTCTCTCTCTCTCTCTCTCTCTCTCTCTCTCTCTCTCTCTCTCTCTCTCTCTCTCTCTCTCTCTCTCTCTCTTTTCATGCAGTTAAAATATTGTTTTAATTTGCAATACCTTTTTACCGTAATTTTCATATCCTGAAGAAAAGTTAAACAAAGAGTAACATACTTATTTGACTTCATAATGTAATGTAATATCAAATGAATTTACTTTACCCGTCGGGTTTCCTATATCATTTAACCAATTCTATGTAGCTATGACGTATTTGGTATTTTACAGCAAGTTTTTCCATATAATGGTGAAAACATTTTACGTGATTTTACAAATAATGATAGACAATTATATTAAAAACAACAGTATAATATTAACATTATTTCATTGAAAAAGCTAAAAATATATATGTGCTTAATCGCTTGAAAGATAGTTATATGCTTAGTGAGAAATTATCAGATATGTAAAATGATGAACTGCAATTCATTTCATATATGCATTAACTACTGACAAAGCATATGAAAAATCATAGCGAAAATTCCACCCTTGTTCCTGAAAATATATTTCTACAAATATTTCATTTTTATTTGAATATTTTTTCCTCTTGTGTTGAGGGCTTGTACATGTATGAGATCTTTTGTTTCTCATACATCGTGCCTCTGTGCTTAAGATTTTGGTATTCAATCTTCGAAACTGTCTAGGTTATTCAAGGTGAGATTCCAGAAAAGACTGACTAGCAAACCTGATGGAAACATTTCTCCTCATGAAAGGCTAAGGAGAAAGTGAAAAGAGTATGACACGTTAAATGAAAAACGATTTATAAAAGATGAAACTGATTCTAACATGTTAACGTTAAATCGTTCACATTAGCTTAAAGATTCTAGAATATAGTTACATATATATTGTTTTTTTCATTTTAAAACCTTATCACTAATATAGGAAATAAAGTGTTGTGCGTTTAAATTTTCATAGATTCAATATAACTAACCAAAATTAGAAAGCCTTAAAGCTTTATTTAGACTATTTAAATTGTTCTTAAAAGTTAACTATAAATGTTCATAGCTATGAAGTTTTGTAAAGGAAATTTGGTTTTATCATATTTTTTTTTTTTAGAATTATTTAAACATATCAAATGCAAGGATGGACACAAGAATTCTTAGAGAAATCCAAATCATCTTCAGTCGTTACTAGTCAACTGCATAAATAAGGCCTAAGATATGTCTTTATCACCTGTATCTGTTAAGGGTCTGATTAGGACAACCGACACCGAAAAACTTTTCTTTTTCGTGAATTTCTCGTTTTTCACCTGCTGTACTCTTAATATCCCTGTATTATCTGTCATTCTACTTGACTCTTTTCCAATGTTCAATTCTTTTTCTTATATGTTACTAGAATATCCTATATTTTATTTTTTTTTTTGCTTCCATGTAGCTCTTTTTTTCTCTCATAGTGTTGATTCCATGATTATTTTTTTCCATAGCCATTTGAGTTGTAACTAGTTCATGTTCAATGGCTTTAGTAAGGCTTTAATTTTATGATGCATAAGTTAATACTGATGGGACAATCTGATTAAATATTTTCCTTTTGCAAGAAAATAGCATTTTAATTTTCATAATTGTCATTTGTTTACTGATTGTTCTTTATCCTATGTTCATTGTCAATATTAGTTCAAATATTGTATCATAGGAAAACACAAACTGTCTGTTCTAAGTCCGTATTCTATTTTATATTTATAGAGGTTCGTCATAACACTAACTGTATGTCTCTGTATTTTCATTAAACTTTATATTTGTTTTAGTCATATTCCCTAAACACACACACACACACACACATATATATATATATATATATATATATATATATATATATATATATATATATATATATATATATATATATATATATATATTATATATATATATATATATATATATATATTTATATATATATATATATATATATATATATATATATATATATATATATATTTATATATATATATATATATATATATATATATATATATATATATATATATATATATATATATATATATATATATATATATATATATATATATATATATATATATATATATATATATATATATATATATATATATATATATATATATATATATATGTATATATATATATATATATATATATATATATATATATATATATATATATATATATATATATATATATATATATATATATATATATATATATATATATATATATATATATATATATATATATATATATATAAAACAGATTTTGAGCGAAGCGAAAAATCTATTTTTGGGTGAGATGGCCATGTCGTCCTAATGGAAGTTCCTATTGGGTAGCTTCCTAGGGTATATTACAACTACAGCGATATTCCCAGAGAATTTACCTTAAGGTACCAGAATTCTAACTCCTGGAGCGAATATCCCTCGTGAAAGGGATATCGCGACATATCAGAGGACGTATTCTTGACATGCCACATGGCAATCTGCACCCCGAACAGAGATTACGTATCGCAGGGGTCAATTGGCAAGAAACGAAATCGGGCAAGAAAAAGGGGGAGCCGCTCCCAAGGCTCCCTATCTCCCGTTTCGTAAGCGTGCCTGGCACCAATCCTGGCGCCATCTGTATTCCTTGTAGCGTACAGGAGGTGCTACAGATACTGTATGTAGGGAGGGGTCCTACAGCCCTTTCTTAGAAAGGGAAGGGCGGGTCCATCAGGACGACATGGCCATCTCACCCAAAAATAGATTTTTCGCTTCGCTCAAAATCCGTTTTTTGGGCTCAAGCCATGTCGTCCTGATGGAAGTATACCAGAGCATTACTGTATCTGTGGATTCTCAGAACGTGCCGTACTCCCCGGAGGTAATTTTTCCCGGTCGACTAGACCTAGAGACCTAAGATGTTACTGTTATACATCTTTTCAACTAACTATAAACCATGTTAGAGCTTCCTGCCCCCTACAGGGAAGAGTCCTAATAGACTCTGGAAAAGTCTCAAAGAGTACATATACCTATGTATGAATACCAGGCAAGCTAATATAGTGGTCTCACCCTATATTATGTAAAGCATAGTTTGTAAAGAACCACTGCGTCGATATGAATTATCGACCAGTTCTCCGCACAATACTTGTATTGGACAAAGGTTTATATCCGCATAGGAGGAAAACCAATGCAACATAGCTTGCATAAAGGAACAATTCTATTAGAATTATCCCAGATAAGGTACATAGAATGAATGCTCAATTATACCGATAAATTGACACAGGTGGAGGAGACGCAAGGTTCTCAAGAACAAGTTTATTGACAGACAATAAATAAACAGGTTAACCACAATTATATATATATATATATATATATATATATATATATATATATATATATATATATATATATATATATATATATATATATAAAGAGGATAACCCAAAACTTTAAGCATAAGTATGATAGTAAACAGAACTTGTTTATCTGAAAGAAAAAACATTAAATGCCACTTTTAAGATACCGAGGTATCAAAGTCATAAAAGTCTGTATTACAAATCAATGACATTAGCGTTAGAAACGCTCGGCACACATGTCTGCACTTATGCTAGGTTCACCTTTGGAAATGGAACAGTCTACGTGGGCAACTCAGTGCCCTCACTTAGTTTGTAGTACAGTATGTAACTACACACTCACCCTGGAATTAATCGTCCCAATTAGAACCACTGTTCCTTGCAGAGTTAAACAGTAGGGTTAACGACGCGACCCACTGCTACCACAGATCTCTTTAGTTCCTCTACTTGCTTCACATAGTGGCGAAAGAACACTCTGGAAGACTTCCAGCCAGTGTATGAACGGGGATGTTCAAAATCTATACAATTAAAGAAATTTAAGGATGAGGCAACTTTCCTCGGATCGTGACCTGGGGGTGTACTGTCAGGATCCGCTCTGCGAATAAAATATGTGATTTTCGCTCTGAGTTGATTCAGAGATAAATTTGAGCCTGATGTTTCTCCCCTGAATAGTTGACCACCCTTGAAGTCTGAAGTTATATGAAGATAGACCTTTAGGCATTCTAATTTCAGAGGGCAGATTCTCCAGGGACCCCACCTGTTGGTGGGTAACTCATTCTTGGCGAGAAACGTAGGATCTTGAAACAGGTTCAGTTCTCCCCCATCCAGGAACTGAACACGACCTGCCTCTCTCGAGAGGGCTACAATCTCACTAACCCTGGCCCCGGACGCGAGTGCAAATAGGAAAATAACTTTTTGTGTCAAATCCTTTAACGCACACTCCTCATTGCTCAACAGAAAAGCGAAATGAAGAACTTTGTCTAAAGACCATGAAATGGGCTTTGGAGGTGCTGAAGGTCTGAGCCAAGCGCAGGCTTTCGGAACTTTATTAAAGATCTCGTTGCCTAGGTCGACCTGGAAGGCATATAGAATGGGTCTTGTCAAAGCAGACTTACACGCTGAAATCGTGTTAGCTGCCAACCCTTGACCATGGAGGTGGATGAAGAAAGATAAGCAGAAGTCTGTCGAGATCTCCTGCGGATTCTTCGCCTTGACAAAGGCCACCCATTTTCTCCAAGATGACTCATATTGCCTTCTAGTAGATTTGCACTTATATTCCTCTAGGAAGTCTGTGCTGGCTTTCGAAATCCCGAAACGCTTTCTCACCGCTAGGGAGAGAAAATCATGAGCTGCGGGGTCCGGGTTTTCTGTAATGAAGCGCAGACAGTCGACTTCTTGACTCGCTGGGTCAGAACTGGATCTGGTAGCGGTACAAACTTCAGCCGTATTTCCAATGCCAGGGGGAACCACACGCTGTTCGGCCACTTGTGGGCCACTATTGCCGCTACCCCCTTGAAGGATCTCAGTTTGTTCAGGACCCTCAACAGAAGGTTGTGAGGAGGGAACATATAAATCTTGGACCAACTGTTCCAGTCGAGGGACATCACGTCCACTGCTTTCGCTAAGGGGTCCTCGTACGGGGACACGTACAGGGGCAACTTCTTGTTGTCTTTCGTCGCAAAGAGGTCTATCTGCAGTTCTGGGACTTGATTCAGAATGAAGGAGAATGATCCTGCGTCTAAGGACCATTCCGACTCTATCGGTGTGAACCTGGATAGAGCGTCCGCTGTCACATTGCGGACTCCTTGAAGGTGAACTGCCGACAGATACCACTTCTTCTTTTCCGCCAATCAGAAGATGGCCAACATCACCTGGTTGAGAGGTGGTGACCTCGATCCTTGTCGATTCAAGCATCTCACAACTACCTCGCTGTCCATCACCAACCTTATGTGGATCGAGTGACGCGGGGAGACTTTCTTTAAGGTAAGGAGCACTGCCATAGCTTCTAGAAAGTTTATGTGAAAGGTCTTGAATAGCTTGGACCAAGTCCCCTGGACTTTTTTCCGATGAGAGTAACCTCCCCATCCCTCCTTCGAGGCGTCTGAGTGAATCGTCACCGACGGGGGAGGTGGCTGAAGAAGAACCGACTTCTTTAGATGTCTGGCTTGGTACCAAGGCCTGAGAAGAGTACGTAGCCGAAGCGGAACTGGTCTTCTCAGATCTCTTCGCGCGTTTGATGCATAACTTCTCCAAACTCCGGTTGCATCCTTTAGCTGTGCTCTTAGCACTGGGTCTGTCACCGAAGCAAACTGGAGAGAGCCCAGTACCCTCTCCTGTTCGCGTCTTGATATCCTTTCGGAATCTAGAAGTCTTTTGACAGAACCCGCTATCTCCTTCCTTTTCTTTGCCGGGATGGAGAAACGGTGTGACATTAGGTCCCAGTGGATTCCCAGCCACTGGGACTTTTGAGATGGAGAAAGTCGAGACTTTTTTCTCTGTTGATCTTGAAGCCTAAGTACTCTAGGAACTGGATCACTTGACTGGAAGCTTGCAAGCATTCTGTCTCGGATGCTGCCCACACCAGCCAGTCGTCCAGGTAGGCTACTACCTGAATTCCCTTTAGGCGTAATTGTTTGAGAGCTACGCTCGCAAGCTTCGTGGAAATCCTTGGGGCTATATTTAGCCCGAATGGCATGGCTCTGAAGGCGTATAGTCTTCATTGTAGCTTGAACCTTAGGTAGGGGGAGAGTCGACGGTTGATTGGAACGTGCCAATAGGCGTCTGATAAGTCTATAGAGACGGAATATGCCCTCTTGGGCAGTAAGGTCCTTATGTGTTGCAGTGTTAGCATCTTGAATTTGCAATTCACTATGAACTTGTTGAGTGGCGACAAGTCCAGAATGACTCTGAGCTTTTCCGAGTCTTTCTTGGGAACACAAAACAGCCTCCCTTGGAATTTGATGGACTTCACTCTTCGGATCACTTTATTCTCCAACAGTTCTTGAACGTACTCCTCCAGAATGGGGGTGGAGTGTTGGAAAAACCGAGGGCACGGGGGTAGAGTGCTGTACCAGCTCCAGCCCAGTCCATTCTTGAGTAGGCTGTGGGCCCAGGGATCGAAGGTCCACCGATCCCGAAAATTCTGAAGTCTCCCTCCTACCGGCATCATCTCACTTGGACCGCCGTCCTGAGGTCTTGCCTCCCTGACCGCGACCACCCCTGAATCCCCTTCCCCTTGAGGGGCGCCTAGACGAGCCTCTGGCTGCTCCTCTAGGCTTTGCTCGTAAGGAAGTAGACTGCCCTTCGAACTTTGGGGTGAATGCCATGGACTGTGTCGACACAGCCTGGGGTACCCACTGAAATGTGGTCGGGGTTTGTGCCACCATCTGGGGCACTGAAGGCAATGGCAATTGCAGTTGCTGTTGCTGTCTAAGAGGCTTGGCTGGCCGAGACGGTAGCCTAGTCCTCATAGTCTTCTTCTTTGGTTGAGGACCCTCCTCCGGGGAAGACTTTCTTTTGATAGCCAGGCCCCACTTCTGGAGAAGGTTTCTATTCTCCAAGGCGGCCTTATCAACAACTTCTTCGACCAATTCGGTAGGGAAAAGGTCTTTGCCACAAATGTTGGAGGAGATTAGTTTCCTTGGCTCGTGCCTCACCGACGCCGAGGTGAACACGAACTCCCTACAAGCTCTCCTCGCCTTGACGAAGCTATAAAGATCCTTCGTCACTGTGGCCAGATAAGTCTTGGCCACTACCATGAACATTTCATGGACCTTGGGGTCACTTGCCATCGTCTCAAGAGTAGTCTGAAGAGACATTGAGGCAGCCAGTCTTTCTTTTGTCTCGAACTCTCTCCGCAAAAGAGAGTCAGACAGCTTAGGGAGGTCCTCGACGAACTGACGTCCGGCAATATC
>NC_090725.1:62092742-62110242 GCF_036898095.1 Palaemon carinicauda | reverse complement strand
GTCACAAGAAGTATATATATATATATATATATATATATATATATATATATATATATATATATATATATATATATATATATATATATATATATTCTGGACTCTACCTGTGCCGCTCCGTGAAATGCTCCTTTTACATCATTCTTAAGGTAAAAACTGCTATGAAATTACCAGAGAAAAAAGTTGTATAGGTCTCGCACCATTTAGATATCTCCTCTCAATATTCCTGATACAGCGAGGTGCCGTTCAACACCCACCTCCGAACTCTACTACCAACAATCCAAATCACGCCAGTGACGTCACTCCTTTTCATAGCACTTGCTTGTTCGCACTTGTGTTTTTCTCTGCAGTGTTTTTCGGTGTTTACCCAGGATTTTGTACATGATGTCGGATTCTACTGTCTCCCTATCTAAGTTAAGTACCAGATCTATGAGTTTTCAGTCTTTGGAGGTAGCCTTTCCCTTCTTTTTATTTCTATCACAGTCTTTTATTGTTTACCATTCGTCGGCCCCGCTTCCCGGCCGCCATGCTGGCTGGCTACCTCCTCTCACTCGTTCTTATCGCCTTACAATTAGTCTTCTATACTGATTGTTTTTCGTTTCGAACCTTTTCGCTGGGTTTTTTCACTGACCACACCCTGTGTTATATTATTATCACATGATTATGATATTATGGGTTATTATGATATTACACTACGTATCATTGTTTTGATCTTAGGTTGGCATGCCTGCTCGCCTTCGGGCGCTCCCTAGTTAGTTACTTCGCGTTATTGCGTTTTTTACCCAGTGTTTTTTATCTTTACCACCTAGTTATTTTGGTTTAGTTTGAGTGGGACTCTCGCAAGGCAGTTTTATTTTTATTTTTTGTGTTATCCTACCGATCAGCATCTACCCGATATAGTGTTATGTTGGCCCCCCTGTCCAGCTCGGTAATTACCCGCGCTGGAGGGCTCGGTTCGGTATTCCCCTGCCTCTCTCCCCTGCTTCCCTCCCTTACTATCTTATTTTAGCTGCATGCCTTACCTAGTTCATTATATCATATTATGTTACTTTATTCATTTATCCGTTTATGATCATTCCGTTGTTATTTTCGTGGTTCGTCGGCCAGGTCTCGCTGCATCCTCCTGTCCACCTTCAGGGTATGCCCCCCCCCTGCCTACCCCATCCCCACTCCAGGGATATCTCTCGTCTCTATGAGACTTGAAGTCAGCTGTTTTGGATTACGGGTCGAGTCCTCTCGTTCCCCAGTCACCTTCCCCCCTTACCCCACCCCCCCTCCCGCGGTACCTACTGACTCCTTCCTCCAGTTGGAGCCGAAAACACTAGCGAGGCTTGTTATCCTATTTACGCTTACTCCCTGCCCTTTCATAGCAGTTTTTTCTCCGCCGCTCTGATTGGCCATCGATCGGCTGGGGTGATTTCAGCTATGCTTTGGGTTTTTTCCAGCGTGATTCCCCCCGTGACGTTCCGCACCCCACGGGACCCAGTCAATAGGATTCCCCCCGTGACGTTCCGCATCCCACGGAACCCACACGATGTTTGTCCCTTTTTTATTAGCAAGGAATTCTATAAGTTTAAGCTTTTGAGCTTTGTCGTGCTTTGTCGAGTTTTGAGTTTTTTGCTTTGTTAAGGTCCTTGTGACTAGCGGTGAGTCTGTGACTCTCCCCCTCCTCTCCCCTCCCCATTTTGACTCGCCTACCCCGGTAGGCTAGCGGTGACCCCTGGGTCTACCTTAGTTGCCTCCCCAGAGCCAACGGTATAACCATTACCCATATCATTATATCATTGTATTCTTTACTCGACGATGCTCTATTGAATGATCATAGCTATACGGATTTGATTTATTTGCATTTTACCTTCACTAAGTGTTTTCTACCGATTACTCTTACGGTTTAGAATGTTATTCCTAGCCCTAGCACGGCTGATGCCGGTTTATTTTCAGTACCCGGAGCCCCCGGGCTCCTCTTGGGATCCTTACCTACTTTGGGATACTTATGTATCTTTATTTTACAGGTGGTCCGCTGTAAGATGACAGCCTGTGCGGCGGTACTTCAAAAAGCGTGCGGCCACGACGTGTGTAGTTCGCATGTCCACTGTTCTGTCCTAGTGGATGACTTGACCGTCTGGCATCCGGACAACTGTGAAGTCTGCTATAGGCTGGTCTCTACGCTCACCTCGTACTCGGTAGGTGAAACTGCTGTTACTATCTAGATTTATATAGTTTTAATCTTTGGCATTTCCTGTTATTTCCACTATTTCCTCTGATCGAATGATCCTGTTTATCACAAAGGAGATATCTAAACCTACATATTTACACTTCCCCCGTCGAAGTCACTTGCCACTAGTAACGGTCTATTCTCTTTCAGAGCTCCCAGTCTTCTAGGACCTCAGCCCTGGCGACCCTTAAGGTCTGGGTTGAGGGGTTCGCCCGCAATGTTAAAGCTAAGAAGCCTTACGTACTTTCTGAAGAGTGGTGCAACCTCATTTACCCCAACGCGGAGACCTCGGCTGCGTTCCCTAACGATGTGGCGGACCCCATCATCGCTAAGATCACGGAAGTCTTGCTCTTAGCTGAAGACCAGGAGGTGATGGGTGAAGCCATAGTGGAGGACGTCGCAGCTATTAACCTCGACATAGAGCCTATGGCCCTTGACAAACCGGAACTAGGTAGGGAGGTAAGTGAGGCAGGTGGGTCCCGGGCTAAGATTCCTCTCCTTAGCCCGACTTTCTCTTCTTTTTTTACCCATTCTTCTTTTCAGGGCTTCCCGGGGAAACACGGGACTGATATCAGGCCTCGTCCGGTTACCCCGAAGGTTTAAGCTCAACGCAGGCCTTTGTTGAAGACCCGTAAGTCTTCCATATCCGAAGTCTGTCAAGACTCCTTCCTCTAGAGTCCCCAAAGACTCAGCTGTCGCATCTTCGTCTTCTCATGGGTCGAGAACGAAGGCAGCCTTCGTAACCACCCCGGTGGCTACCTTTGACCCGGACGCTTTTTCTAACAAGCTTTTGACTCAGATCGGGTCCATGATGACGTCCCTCACTGAGAGGATGCAGAACAATGAGAGTCTAATGGAAAGCCTCATGCGTTCGGGACTGCCGCAACAGCAGCAGTACGCCATCCCGGACGCCTCCGAGCTCCTGGAATTCACGAAGAATAACCCATGGAGAATGGCTCTGCAATCTCCTTTCAAAGATGCCATGCTGACCATCGAAGGTTGTAGCACCCGGCCAATCGAGGACTTCGAGCTTTACCCGCTGGGCCTCCAATTCCTCTTCCCCGGTTTTGCTCGTTTGACCGAGGAAACTCTCGTTCGGCTAGACAAAGTTCCCAAGGAGACGGTAATCTACCGGAAGGAGAAAGCCCCGTCTACCTGGGTTCGAACACTGAATGAGTGGGAATGTGTGAACACTTTGCTCACACCCCACAAGAGCTCCTACACAATGTTCGTGGTAGATGAGCAAACCCCCACTCCGTGCGTCACCAAGATGATGGACCTAGCCCATCAGGCTATCAAGGAGGACAAACCGTTACCGCAGCTACGGGAAACGGACCTGACCTCCCTCCTGTTCCCAGGAGACCACGAGTGTTGGCATAATGCCCCGGCCACCTTCACGACAGGCAAACTGAACGCTGACTGTGCCTCTACACAGTTCAGCGAGCGTCTCCCCAGGCTTCCTGACTCGTTGATCCGCCTTGAGTTCGAAGCCCGGTGCAGGCTCAGCAGTTCTATTAATTTAGCTACTATGGCTGAGATGTTCTCCATCATGTACGAGGAGGAACCCCTCTTTAATGTTTTAACTAAATCTCTACTTCAGACTCTGCTGGCCGATGCATACGACCTCCTCGCAGCCAGACTTCGTTGCCGGAGACATGTCTTGTCTGAAGCTACCATCAGACATGAGCCTAACAGGCTCATTAAAGCCACGGTCTGGGGTCCTGATTTGTTCCCGGAGGACCTGGTTAACAACGTCCTCAGCCAGGGTAAACCAAAGCCTCAAGGTTAGATGGGGCCTAGTCCCCAAGCGAAAGTTTGAGCCAGCTGGCACCCCTGCTCGAGGCAGGAAGAGGTTGAGGCCCTTCCATTCCTCTCAAAATCAGCAGCCACTTCAGTTGGTTCAAACCATTCCAGTGTCGCAAGGTAGCCAGCCTTCTACTTCGAAGGGACATCCTCAACAGCAATATGTGTGTTGGTCCCTCAGGCTCAGGTAGCAACGACCTCGTATGCTACCTCCCCTGCCTTTAATCCTGCCTACGAAACCCAAGCTGCTTTCCAGGGTTACCAACGCCCTAGATACTCAGGTGCCAGAGGTGCCTTTCGTAACAGGGGTGGCGAAAGGGTTTTCACCCGAGGCAAAGGATTCCGCGGAGGCCGAGGAGGCAAATCGTCAACGACCCATTGAAGATCCTCAGGTAGGGCGAAGACTTTACGTCTTTCGGAATCGTTGGAAGTTCAGCAGTTGGGCTTTCAGCATAATTTCCAAAGGTCTGGGGTGGAGTTGGATAGAAGGAACCCCTCCACCAACCAGTTTCCATCAACTTCCAACAAAGGAGCTAGTCTCATATGCAGACGATCTATTGCAGAAGAATGCAATCAAAAAGGTTCATCACTTAAAATTTAAAGGTCGCTTGTTCAGTGTGCCAAAGAAAGACTCAGACAAGCGAAGAGTAATCCTGGACCTGTCCCGTTTGAATTCTTATATTCGATGCGACAAGTTCCACATGTTAACCGTCTCTCAGGTGCGGACCTTACTTCCCCGTGGGGCCGTCACCACCTCTATAGATTTTACAGATGCCTACTATCACCTTCCGATAGCAAGGCATTTTTGTCCTTTCCTAGGCTTCAAACAAGGCAGCCAAGCCTACACATTTAAAGTAATGCAATTTGGGCTCAAAATAGCGCCCAGGATCTTCACCAAACTGTCAGAGACAGTAATTCAAGAACTACGAACCCAAGGAATTCAAATAGTAGCTTAGCTTACCTGGACGACTGGCTCATCTGGTCAGACAACGTCGAGAACTGCCTCACGGCAACAAACAAAGTGTTAAACTTCCTTCGACAGTTGGGGTTCTAGGTCAACTTCGAAAAATCCCGCCTGGTCCCGGAGACCAAGTTTCAATGGCTGGGATTACAATGGGATCTACGTTCCCATACGCTGTCTCCCGAAGGCCAAGAGGGCGGAAATAGCAAAGAACACGAAACGTTTTCTCAGGGAGAAATTGACGTCCAGGAGAAATCAAGAGAGAATCCTGGGCTCCTTGCAGTTCGCCTCCGTGACAGATATTGTTGTGAAGGCCAAACTGAAAGACATAAACCGAGTATGGCACTCCAGGGCAACCGGGAAGTATCGAGACAAAAGAGCTTGACTTCCACCAATTCTGAGAAAGAAACTTCGGCCATGGACAAAGGTCAAAAGTCTGGCAAAGTCAGTCCCATTACAATATCTGGCCCCAGGACTCGTCATTCACACAGGTTGGGGGGGATACTCCGAGCACAGGAAGGTTCAGTGACTATGGTCGACTGTATTCTGGCAACTCCATATCAATGTCCTAGAGGCCATGGCGGTATTCCTTACTCTAAAACAACTGACCCCAACCAAGAACCAACATATCAGACTAGTTCTAGACAGCGCAGTCATAGTCCACTGCATAAACAGAGAAGGCTCTAAGTCAGCCCACATAAATCACGTCATGTTAGCAATATTTTCCATGGCAGCATCAAACCAGTGGCATCTGTCGGCAGTCCATCTAGCGGGGGTGTGGAATGTAGTGGCGGACGTACTTTCGAGGACAATTCCGCTGGAGTCGGAATGGTCACTGGATCAACAATCATTCAAATGGATCTTATCTTATGTCCCGGGTCTCCAGGTAGACCTGTTTGCAACAGAGTCCAACCACAAACTAGAGTGTTACGTAGCCCCCAACCTGGACCCTCAGGCTTATGCCACAGACGCAATGTCGTTGGATTGGAACACTTGGAAGAAGATTTACTTATTCCCTCCGATAAATCTATTGATGAAAGTGTTGGACAAACTCAGGACTTTCAGAGACCAAGTGGCTCTAGTAGCCCCCAACTGGCCCAAGAGCAATTGGTTTCCCCTGTTGGTGGAACTGGGTCTCCACCCTCGACAGATAACCAATCCAATACCAACACAAGTAGTACAAACTCGCAATGTGTTAGCTTCCTCAAGAATTCAGAGTGCCCTAACTTTATTGACTTCATGAAATTTGCAGCCCAAAGAGGTGCATATATTGATCCACAAAATACTTTGTTTTTGAAATCGGATAAAAGGGAATCCACCATTCGACAATATGATTCGGCTGTTAAAAAACTTGAAGTTTTTAAGGGACTCAAAGGTTGAGACGATGACTATGAATCTGACAGTAACCTTCTTCAGAACTCTTTGAATCAGGCCTAGCAGCCAACACAATTACTACAATTAAATCAGCCTTGAAAAAGATTTTCTATATTGGTTTTAATATTGACCTTGTGGATTCATACTTCTCATCAATCCCGAGAGCCTGCGCCAGATTGAAACCATCAACTCGCCCTAGCTCAGTTTCCTGGTTTTTGAATGATGTCCTTAAGCTGGCCTCTGACACTCTTAACGAATCTTGCAATTACATACCATTATTAAGGAAAACCTTGTTCCTATTGAGCCTAGCTTCTGGCACCAGAATTTCAAAACTTTCAGCTTTGACTAGAGATCCAGGTCATATTGAATTTCTCTCGTCAGGGCAAGTCCTTCTCTCCGCTGACAGAGTTTTCTTAGCTAAACATGAAGACCCCCAGAACAGATGGTCCTCCTGGAAGATTGTTCCACTTCCTCAGGATCCATCCCTATGTTCAGTTAACACCCTGAAAGCCTACTTAAATAGAACTTCGATGAAGTCATCAGGGCCCTTATTCCTTAGGGAAAATGGAGGAATCATTACCCTGAAAGGAATCAGACAACAGATTATTTTTATTAAACAGGCTAACCCTGAGTCATTCCCTCACGTCCATGATATACGAGCTGTAGCTACTTCAGTTAATTACTTTCACCACATGAACTTTGATGAGCTTACGAAATATACAGGCTGGAAGTCCCCTAAAGTTTTTAAACGCCACTACTTAAAACCTTTGGAAGCTCTATAATTTGCTACAGTGGCAGCAGGGAATGTGGTTCCTCCTGAAGGTAATGAGTCTTAATCACAACGTCTTGCTCTATCCCCCTTCCTCCTACCTGCCTTACTTATTGTTCCTACTTAGTTTTGGTTTTGTTTTACCTGAGCTACACCCTTATGGTGCTTTGTTTTTCATAATACCTGTTAATAGTCTTACTCTCCCACGAGTTGACTTTTGTTATACATATTAATAGTCTTACTCTCCCACGAGTTGATTTTCGTTATTTTACCCATAGGTTTGTTAATTATTTTCGATCTTGCATCATTATTTTACCTTGCCTTAACTGCCATCCCTTAGTTTGGGATTTTTGCCACAATTGTATTTACCATCCCTCCTTGATGTTGAGAGTATTTATTTACGGGATACCTTGTATGTCCTATTTCTTTGATTAAACAATGTTTTGGTATTAGTTTGTATTTAATTACTTCCCCTTCAGGTATTGTTCCAAATTTTGGGACTTTTTCTCTGGTACTATTTCACGGAGCGGCACAGGTAGAGCCCAAAAAAAGGGATTTTGACGAAGGAAAAATCTATTTCTGGGCGAGAGACCTGTGCTGCCCAGAGAACCCTCCCTGACTTCCCTCCCATCATGGGCCCCAAACTTGGGTGCTATGAGGAGTGAGGTCACTGGCGTGGGTTGGATTGTTGGTAGTAGAGTTCGGAGGTGGGTGTTGAACGGCACCTCGCTGTAACAGGGATATTGAGAGGAGATATCTAAATGGTGCGAGACCTCTGGTTGTGATTTATCACGCCCCAGTATTATTATACCGACACCTTATAAGGTGAGCGAGCTGGGTTCAACCTAGCATTCCTATACAACTTTTTTCTCTGGTAATTTCATAGCAGTTTTTACCTTAGAAATGATGTAAAATGAGCATTTCACTGGGAGGCACAGGTCTCTCGCCCAGAAATAGATTTTTCCTTCGTCAAAATCCCTTATATATATACATATATAAATATATTATTACTAGCCAAGCTACAACCCTAGTTGGAAAAGCAAAATGCTATAAGCCCAAGGCCCCAACAAGGAAAAATGGCCCAGTGAGGAAAGGAAATAAGAAAATAAACTAATTAACAATAAATCATTCTAAAAACAGTAACAGTGTCAAAACAGATATGTCTTATATAAAATATTAACAACGTCAAAAACAGATATGTCATATATAAACAGTAAAAACACTCATGTCAGCCTAGTCAACATAAAAACATTTGCTCCAACTTTGAACTTTTGAAGTTCTACTGATTCAACTACCCGATTAGGAAGATCATTCCACAACTTGGTAACAGCTGGAATAAAACTTCTAGAATACTGTGTAGTATTGAGCCTCATGATGGAGAAGGGCTGGCTATTAGAATTAACTGCCTGCATAGTATTACGAACAGGATAGAATTGTCCAGGGAGATCTGAATGAAAAGGATAGTCAGAGTTATGAAAATTTTTATGCAACATGCATAATGAACTAATTCAACGACGGTGCCAAAGATTAATATCTAGATCAGGAATAAGAAATTTAATAGACCGTAAGTTTCTGTCCAACAAATTAAGATGAGAATCAGCAGCTGAACACTGGACAGGAGAACAATACTCAAAACACGGTAGCATGAAAGAATTAAAACACTTCAGAATAGATTGATCACCGAAAATCTTGTAAGACATTCTCAATAAGCCAATTTTTTTGTGTAATTGAAGAAGACAGAGACCTAATATGTTTCTCAAAAGTAAATTTTCTGTCGAGAATCACACATAGAATTTTAAAAGAGTCATACAAATTTAAAGAAACATTATCAATACTTGAGATCCGGATGTTTAAGGAGCCACCGTCCTTGACCTAGTTACAATCATACTTTGAGTTTTGTTAGTGTTCAACTTCATACCCCATAATTTTCACCATGCAATAATTTTAGCTAAATCTCTCTTAAGGGATTCACCAACCCCAGATATACATTCAGGGGATGGAATTGATGCAGAGAGAGTAGCATCATCTGCATATGCAACAAGGCTGTTTTCTAGGCCAAAAAACATGTCATGTGTATATAGTATGAAAAGTAATGGGTCAAGGACACTACCCTGTGGAACACCGGATATCACATTCCTATACTCACTATGGTGCCCATCAACAACAACAACTTTAGATCAATTACTTAAAAAATCAATAATAATGCTAAGAAGCGACCCACCCACTCCCAACTGTTTCAGTTTGAAAACAAGGTCCTCATGATTAACATGGTCAAAGGCAGCACTAAAATCAAGGCCAAACATACGAACTTCCTGACCACAATCAAGTGATTTCTGAACAGCATTGGAGATTGTAAGAAGGGCATCACATGCTCCAAGGCCTTTACGAAAACCAAATTGTAAACTAGGGAGTAGATGATTACCTTCAGCAAAGCTATAAAGACGTTTTGCCAGAAGACATTAAAAACTTTAGATAATATGGGAGTTATGGAAATTGGGTGGTAATCAGTGGGACTTGAGCTACCACAAACACATTTACATAGAGGAGTAACATTACCAATTCTCCAACAAGTGCTAAAAGCTCCTCTTCTTGCTAACTTGCGCAAAATAACAGATAACTTTGGAGCTAAGAAATCTGCTGTCTTTATAAAAAACAAAAGAAAAATACCATTTGGGTCTACACCACTATAAGCATCAAGGTCCATCAACACAGATTTAATCTCATGAGATCGAAAAGCTAAACTAGTTAGTTTAGCCTCAGGAAAACAGGAATGAGGAAGTACAAGTTTTTCATTACTCTGTTTACTGTCAAAAACATCAGCCAAAAGGGTTACCTTTTCCTTTGGACAGTGAGTGACTGAGCCATCTGGTTTAAGTAAAGGAGGAACTATTGCATCTACACCAAGCAGTGCAGATTTAAGGGTAGACCACCATTTATGCTCCTGAGTTGTACCAGAAAGGGTTTCTTTTATGGTTAAATTGTACTCCTTTTCAGTTGAGGCATAAACTCTCTGAGCAAAAACTCGAAGCCGAGTATAGTTGTTCCAGGTTAAATCTGATCTAATGCCATTCCAAAGGTGATAGGCCTCCTGCTTCTCCAAATAAACCCGTCTACAATCGTCAATGAACCACGGTTTGTCCTTCACTCGGTACCTTAGCACACGAGAAGGGATACGCCTATCAATTATGTCGACTACTGTAGATTCTCATTCAAAGGGATAACAGGATCTACACTACTATATAATTGTGACCAAAAGATCATGCAAAATCCCATTCCAGTCTGCTTGGGATTTCATACAAATTTTACAAGAGTATGATATATTAGGGACAGGGTGCTCAATCTTCACTACTAATGAAATCAAGGCATGATCAGATGTCCCGACTGGAGAACCAACCTTACTAGTTATAACGCCAGGGGAGTCAGTGTATACGAGGTCAAAGCAATTACCAGACCTATGAGTAGCATCATTTATGATTTGCTCACAGCCTGATTCAGAGGCAAAGTCTAAAGCTCTTAAGCCATGGCGATCGGTAGGAGAGATAGAACTTAACCACTCCCTATGGTGAGCATTAAAATCACCAACAAAGACAAAAGAAGCCTTTCTATCATTTTCTTGTATCTTAGCCATAATGGTAAAAAGACAATCGAAGATAGAATCATCCATATCTGGATTCTGGTAGATCGAACACAAATAAAAACTGTTATGCCTGACACAAACTTTTATTATCTGAATCTTATGACATCCACATTGATAGCAGGACTTATGAGAAGCATGGTACTCGGTCCTAATATACACCGCCATTCCTCTGGCCCTAGGGATGGCATCACGTTTCAACATCATTGGCTTCTTAAAACCAGTTATAAGGAGCTCAGATGAATGCTTCATATTAGAAACCAAAGTTTCTGAGCACTAAAGAATATCATACTGTCTGGACGCAACTGTGAGGTCTTGGATATTTGCATGAAGACCACGAATATTGCTATACAGAAGACAACACTGACAAAATCTAGGACATACTGGTCCAGGATTTTGCTCAATGTCTCCAGATAGCATAGGAATTAATAGAAATAAAAAAAAAGAGACATCATACTTAAAATCTAGATAAACAAGAATTATAACAAAAACAATATGTACAGAATTATAAATAAAATGATAGATGATACCCATATACTATTGTAAAAAGTAGGAAAAACTGGTCAACATGGAGAAGCCGATACGCCATGCAAGGCTAAATACCCTCCAGGATAGCCACTTCAACTGAAGGGAGGACAGTAAGAATGGTTTAGAGAAGAAAAATAGTCAGAAAAAGGAAAAGACAACCTCTGGATAAACCACCAGGCATCCATGGTCCTTCTATTAAGCCTGCCCAACACACCATTTCAAAAAACAAGAGGAAGAAAAAAATATAAATAATAATAAGATAGAATAGTTTGCCCGAGACATACATACATACATACATACATACATACATACATACATACATACATACATACATACATACATACATACATACTGGGGGTTTAAAAAATTATCAATGGCAATAAATTATAATCAAGAGCGAATTCAAATATTTATTTTACATAAACAGAACTATCACTGAAATATGTATTAAAGAAAATGGCTCAGGATCGTAGATGGTCTTATTGCTTCTTGGTATTTAAGAGAGGTATCCGTCCTTATGAAGACCGATGATGCGACCTCACTAATAACCCCCAATACCAGAAAAGTCCTCAGGATCTATAAATATGTCATAAATACGCTCTATTAATAGAGAGCAAATATACGAAAATATATCAACAAAACTATTTAACTGCCAGTTAATATAATAAATGCATGAAGCAAATATGAACTCGAACGAGCAGAATAAAACAAGACACTTCACAAATATAAGTAGTTAAACCGGCAATAAATTCTAAATCTTAAATGAAAACAATACGGTTGGTCCTTTGGATGATTTTTTTATGGTTCAGGTTAAGGAGACAATTCATTCAAAGTGAATGAGTAACTCGAGTGAAATTTACAAGGCACAAGCATCAATGTGGTTTGCAACTTACCTCCACTCTAAGCAAGCCTCTCTAGGTCAATTGCAGCTGTCGTTGTTAATTAAAAAAAATTGATGTAACTCCATGGTATAGTAGCCTCAAGAAGTAATCCAACTGCTCGCACTTCCAAGCAGGATCATCCTCGACCAACGGTCACACTAGTCACTTAATGCTCCATATTAAAATTTACGCTGGATTGGTGAAAAATATTAGTGAAGAGTTGACACGCACTTCTAAGCTGCTGAGTGAAAATGCACTGCCGTCTTCAAACGCTGGGACTAGAAGTAAACTTTTGATGTGAATTAAAGGTTTTCGTTCAGTCTCAAAACTTTAGTATTAAATTATCACTTTAAAGGAGGAATTTTATGGTTGCAAACTATTGATGCTTTCACAAACTTAAAACATAATATACTGAAACTGAACGAGTCTCCAAAGCAAGAACACGAGCTATCCATTATAAACAATTTAAACTTTCCCCAAAAACAAAAAAGAAACTTAGAATATTGAAACAAGCAAAGTAGAAAATCAAGGACCATAAAGGGTGGACACTACACTCAAAAGTTAAAAAGAACAAAGTGAAAAAAGTTTCACTTTTTTCAACACTCCCAGCAAAGACCTTCAATTTCAACTGTTTTATTGTCAGAAGAAATTAAATTTTTATTTATCAGTAGTAGAAAAAACCTCATGTCCCATACAATTAAATATATACAAGAATTATTTACAAGGTACAAGTAATTAAGCATCTCCATGAAGAAAAAGATTTTTCGTTTTTCGTACGCCTTTCAAAGCAGCCAATCTTTTAGGCCTCTTTAATGCAAGATCCTCATTGGAATGCTCATCCTCTTGCCTATGCACTACTTTAGAGTGAGAATATTCATTAATACTCAGTAGAGGAATTAATGATGAAGAGTGTCTATTTACTCTTTCTTTGTTTCCTTTCATTACTGTTGCACCAGTGGTTTCACCAATTGAGTTCATCTGAACGCTTTTAACGATTCCCATCGGATAATTTGCAGGTTTCAAATGAACATCTTTTAGTAAAACTATATCACCAACTTGAAAATTCTCGTGCGATACTGGCTTGTATCTAGAACCCACATTAGTGGCTTGATGCACAAGTTTTGCAAGGAATTCAGAGTTATAAATGACTTTTAAACATGAACGAGACTTGCGTAATTTACTATAACTGTCCTTAATATGCTCTATTGGATCCTTGGAAGGAGTCCATGAAGGGTTGGAATCTGGAAGAGGTTGCAAATTAGGAATGATGCTCAAAGACACCAACTCATAGACCTTTAGCAAAATTTCAGGTGTTATTGCAGCAGGAATGACTTCATTTGGATTATTATCTCTTAAAGACTCATGAAAAGCAATTGGCCTGCGATTAACTAAATGTACAGTCTCTGCTATAAGAAACTCAAAATCAAGATAATTCAATACAGTATTTCGAACTGAACCATATATAAGTCTTTTTAACTAATTTAACACAACTTTCCACAAGTGATCCAAGTTGGTTACATCCTTTGTAGTATTGCTCAAATTCTACAGCCCTCATTCCATGTTCCTGTAGATATTGCACAGTATCTGGGTCCCTTAAAAAATCAGAAATTAAATTAGTACCTGCAACAATTTGAGATCCCATATCTGAAAAGCACAATTGTGGAGTACCATACTCCCATATATGTAACTGAAGTGCTCTCAAGAATGTGGGTACAGTCATGTCAAAGCATAATTTTAAATTTATAGCTCGAGACCACAAACACGTTATACAAAGCAACCAAATTTTTGTTTTATTCCCTTGGTACTTAATATAATACGGGCCAAGATAGTCCAGGAAAATAGACCTGAAGGGAATATTGGGAGGTTTCAACCTAAAATCTCTGTATGGACTTTGATTCAATTTGACTGCATGTCTGTGAAATCGTCTGCAGTTTATACATTCTTTCAAAATCTTCTTTACAGTTGAAAAGAAATGTGAAACCCGAAAAGTTTTCCGAATTTCGATCAACAATGAGTAGACGCCAGCATGGTTTGTCATTTCATGCATTTCTAGGATTAACTTCTTGGTCAGGACGCTATCCTTTGATAAAAGGATAGGCGAGAACATAAATTTATCTCTGTCCTTCCAGCGTGCAGTCTTACTTCTAACACGCAAAATACCATTGTGATCTGGATAAATATTAAGTTGGTTGATTATATTAGGGATCTCTTTAACTGCATTAGAAGACCCTGCAAAATATTTAAAAACTTCTGGAAAGTGAATCTGCTGGTCTCTGTGTTTTACAAAGTTTCTTCATCAGTAAGACAATTAAAATGTGAATATTTACTTGGGTCCCTCATCCTTACTGCAATTTTCAGGTTATTAATGAACCTTATCACATACCTATTGACTGAAACTATACTCTTGAAGCCTGAAAAGGAATCCATAGAAACCAAATGTTTTATATCCTCTCCAACCACAGACTCTGTAGCAACATGAACATTACTACTTTCAAGAGAAGAGCTTATACCTTCTTCTCTGAGCAATGTATTAGGAATGGTGACTTCCATCATATCACTTGCGAAAACATTAATATCTGCATCAGCAACAGTACCACTGAAAAAATTAGAGTTCATTAATTGCTTATAGGAGAGAGGTCGGGTGATTGCATCAGCTGGGTTTTTAGAGCCTGCACAGAATTTAAACTTGATTGGAAATTCTTCACACATTCTGCAGATACTATCTAATCTATTTTTCACAAAGATGCTCAAATTACGTAATTTATCATACTTTGTAACATGTGCTGATAACCAATGTAAGCAAACTAGACTATCTGTGTATAGATCCATCCCTACTATGTTAATAGGCTCAACACAAGTAGAACCACTTAATTCTCTTCTAATATCATGTAATACTTCAGTCCCTAAAGAAACTGCCTGAAATTCAAGAGAAGGTATCTATTTAGATTCTAATTGTTTGTTAACAAATCTGTTCTTAGTCATGACAAAGTTTTTTTTTTTTTAGTTCTCAAATTATATAAGAACACAACACAGCCGTAAATGCTTCTAGAACTGTCTGTATATGCAATCAAATTATACATATCATCTCTCCTACCAACAAATCTATTAACTGAAATCGTTGGAGAAGAATCTAGCTGCTTAGCAATATTATTCCATTCTCTTAACAGATCCTCAGATAGCCTATTGTCCCAACCAATTTCTTTATTGCACTGCAAAGAATGCATGAATATTCTAGCTCTATTTAGTAAAGGTCCACAAAAATTAAAGATATCAAAATTTGATGCAATTGAACTCAAAATCTGCCTTTTAGATGAAGCATTCTTATCCAAAACTAATTTCTGGGTGGACCAAGAATCAGTCTCTGTATTCCAAAGCAATCCAAAAAGCTTGGTCACAGGGGTCGACTTCTCACCAGTTTCTCCATCAATGGAACTCTGCAAAGATTTACAATGTGTCATAAACTGTTGTACTTCAAATCCATAAGGCTAAAAAATCTGCTTCAAATTATCGAAGGCCCATTTCAATTTGACAGGGTCATTGAATGAAATCGCGCAATTATCCATGTAACATAAATCATAAATATTTCTCTTCAAATTCCTAATTTGTAGTGAATCATTCTTTATATCAATCATGAGAATATAATATAAAACTAAAAGCAGTAAAGCAGGACTAGGTCTAAGACCAAAAGGAAGCCGAACATGTTTGTACACTATCAATGAAAAATCATTCTTGGCAAAATTTCGGTACCAATAAAACAAAAGCTTTTGCTGATCAGATACAGGCAACACAATTTGCAAGAACGCCTTTTTCAAGTCAAAGCACAGGACATAGCTATCAAATCTCAATTGCAGTATGGAAGTAGATACTTTCTTATTAAGGCAAGGGCCCGCTAACATTGCCTGATTGTGGCTGACTGTTAAAGGGTTTGAGGGATCATTTTCACAAATATTAATAAGAAAAACATTTCTACATTTGCTACTCTCCTTTTCGAACCTGAATACAGGCATGTGTGGCAAAAAGGAAAAACTAGGGTGCTCCTCCAGGAATTGAGATAAATTATCTACCCTCTCTATTATACCTAGACGCTCTTGTTCTCTGAAAAAATTGTCTATCATCCCAAGAGACTTACCATCTTTGTGATATCTCTTAAAATTAGACTTTAGAACCAACTTTGAAAGAGTTTGATTTTTACCAAGAAGATGAGACACTTTCTTGCTCCATAAGATAGGAAGCACTAGTCTCCCATCATCACTGCGTGTAACAGAATTCAAAACATAATTTATCAAATACATATAATTTTCGACACAAGATTCATTATACAAAGTTTTATCATAATTCAATATATGAGAACACTGTTCAGAGAGAACAGCATCTGTAGCCTTTTTTAGTTCAGATTGAACAAGATTACCTTTATCATCAAGTACAGCATAATTTACTTCTGCAGAAATACATTCAGTATTAGGGGAATGATCTTTCTCCGGCTCAATAATAGTCACTGAATCAACCTCAGAATGATTAAATAATACACTTGGATTCCTTGTAGAATTACTGCTGTGAGGAATTGCAAATTTCTCAGGTATTCATTAACATTTCCAGAAAGCGTAATACCAAGGTTAGTTTCCAAATATGCAGAGGGAACACCAGAGCCAAACAATTTCGTTATTTCTGGTAAACAATGAATAGAATGAGTTCCAAGTATGAACTTAATATCAGAGATCATATCCTCCCCTTTTGCCAAAAATTTATCGGCAAATTTATATCCCTTTTCCATAAATCTTTCAACAATTCGACTCAAACCTTGAAGAATTAGCTTTGTATTGATTTCTGGAAGGCAGATTGCTTCCACACAAAAACTGTTCACATTATTATTTAAATTAACACGAACAACATTAGTCAACAAATTTCTTTGAGAGTTAATACCTCTTACAGTGACAATGAAATTTGACTCCAATACTTCCAAATTATTTCGCTTTGCAAATTCAGCATCAATAAAATTAAGCTGAGAACCACTGTCTTTAAGACAACGCATTTGCTCATTATTAGACAAAACAACCGAGAAAGTGGGTAAAACGGAAGCCCCAGTATGTGAAAGGACCTTATTGCAATCTATGCTTATCATACCATTTGTTGCTCCAAGGGAAGAGTCCTTTTCTTTATTGACGTTATCAGTAGCAACTTTAACATTACTATCACACAAAAAACTGAAGTGCCAGTCTTTACCATTGTTACATTTTCTCAAGAACCTGAATCTACATGCACTTGTTTTATGAGGATTAGCACATTTAGTGCAAGCATTCAACTTTAGCAGCCTTTCGACCTTTGCCTTTGGAGAGGCATA
>NC_090725.1:62085242-62087742 GCF_036898095.1 Palaemon carinicauda | reverse complement strand
TATCCCGTGTATATACTGAAGGTGGATAATCTGATAAAGTAATGAACTTTATTTTGCGATGACTTTATGCACCATTATATAGAAGTGCCACTTCATGGGTTCTGAGAGGAATATTACAATAGGCGCATAAAATAAAATTTAGTCTAATTAATTATCTTTCTGCACGAAGATTTAACTGTTTGTGTAGAGGAAAGAATTAATATGACTATGAATAGATTAGTTTAATAAAAGCTGAATAATAAACAATATTTGGAACCAGTAATATATCGGCATTACCCCACAGAAAGTTGATTTGATAAACGAAAATATTCCTTTTCTCTAGCTGCTCACCGAGTTGAGCACTGTGCCTCTTTGTTAATTTTTGACGATAATTTCGAGTTATGTGAGCCAATTTGTCTTAGGAGAACAATATAGAAGGACGATAAAGTATATATCAATAACTCAACTGATTAGGAAAGTGAGACGAATGAAAGTAGGAGGAAAGTTAGTGAACAATGACCCATGAATTTTAAGTTCGGGTTGTTTTCACCTGAGATCATTGATACGTTGACAGATCTAACAAATTATAAATCTTTGTCCGTTCATATAATCAAATCCCCGTATAGTTTTAAAGAGATCTTCCAGTTTATTTAGTCTGGTGTTGTATACTGCGTCGATATTTTTAGTAACTACCAAATTGACCAGTAACTAGGCTCACTTAAACGATTTCTTGCGAAAAACAATATTATAATTTATGGAATGCTTAGTCATGTAGGCAGTTTCATTTTTGTATCAAGATGTAGATTTATATGGTTTATAAATGTATTTTTTAAGAGAAACATATGGTATGTATAATGTACGTGAATTTATCAATGCAAGGAAGACTATCCTGAGAACATTGCTGTAATCAGAGGTTTACCGGCTAAAAAAATCCAGTCTTTAAGAAAAAAATTATCTAAAATGTCATAGTTTTTTTTTTTTTTTTAATTTAATAATTATCTATAGTGGAAAAGACAGCCTTACTATAGGAATGAACTGGACAACAAATAATTGAACAAAGGAAATATTATCCTGCTGTGATTTCAGGTATTATATGTAGAAAAATGTGCCTGACACTCGCTGTTTAGGGAAATGCTGTTTTACATAAGGAAAGGTTCGGATAACATACGTCCCTGTGTGTTTATCTTTATTATCAGTTTTCCCAATATAGGCCAATTATAGGATAAGGCTTGGCGGTATGGTGTAATAAAGCATTAATACTGAAAGGAATATTAAATTTCTCTAAATATCATGAAGTTGTTTGAATACTAGGTATGATACTCCTTAAGTTTATTGTCGTTGAGGTAGATGTGTCTCTTCCAGTCACGGCCCAATGTTTATAAATCCCATCATGCTTTATTTATGAATGTCTTTTGGGTAAACCTCTGAATGTATATGATAAAATAATCATATAGTCTTTATTTGACAACCTGGCTTTCACCAGGCCTTGGTGCTTGTCATGCCCTCTTTACCATTTTCAATGAAATTCCTCGATTCTCGTCAAATGTTTAGTATTGAATTTAGTATTGCTTTTTATCTTGTTAATCGCAAATACTCTATTCAAAAACTTGATCAATTGGGAGGTGGAGCTCTTGCTAAAAGATTATAAAAGAGTACTGTTGCACGACATTATAGAATTGTCAGAACAAAACTGTAATCTCTGGTATTGTCACATGTCATGCATGGTAGCTTTCTTAGCCCTATACATTTTTTTTTTCAAGTTATATGAGTTTCATGTGTGGTCAGGCCTTTAAAAAAAACTTGATACTTATAGCTAGTCTAATGACAGTATATCTGTGTATACCGAATCTCTTTATCATATAGCCAGGTTGAATTAGTTCGTTGTGAAAATTATGGGACAAAGAGTTAAACATTACAAAACATGTCAGTAATAATGGATTATTAAATCTCTTATTCATTTTTAAGTTTGCTGTATGGTCTTCATCTGGTCATACTCTTCTAGAATATTTGGATAGAAACTTGAGGTATAATAAATTTCATTTCTAGAATCTAGATATAAATCTCTTACACAGTGGTTTGATTAACAATAGTATATACTGTATGAAATTGTTCATAATCCTGATCGCCCTCTCCCTTCAGATCATTCCAGACCATAATATTCATCATTTAGTAATAGACATAAGTTGAATATCGGAGGTCTTGGCTTATACTTCTTCCTGCTCAATACGGTTCTATATTCTAAAAGTTTTATTATAACTTAGAATAAATTGAGGGTGATCTCATTTAACAAACAGTTGAGTTATTGAAGAGATTTATAGTTAATCAGTTACGAAATAATTTGAAACACGTCAATCGAAGTTATTTAAATTTTTCGTCATTTCTATTTTTATACTTTATTCTCACGTTTTCATTTTTTTTTTCTAACTAATCTCCTGACTTTATAGGGGATCTAAGTTTATACCATTTTGCTCTTCAAATTTCATTGCAGCTCATCTCGCGATAATAATAATAATAATAATAA
>NC_090725.1:62057742-62060242 GCF_036898095.1 Palaemon carinicauda | reverse complement strand
GTAATGATTTAAAATTTATGAGTAATGGATATTAATAAGCCTTACTTCACAAATCGATAAGTGTAAAATCCCAAGTGGAATATATACGTTCTCTTACTGAAAGAGAATGCGAAATTGTATCTGATGTTCCTTATAAATGATGTAATATTTTCCAGCTTGTGGAGATTTATAGGTTTCGTGAATAATTACTTAATCTGTTTCTATTTACAATTTTAATCAAAGTATTGCAAAAATAGCATCCGCTCTCTTCATATAGACATATTAGTTATTTTAATGGTGATGAGAAATGCCTTGTGTTTGAGATTTATATGACGAATGAATATAACGAGATCAGACCGGCCAAAATTATAAAATGAAAATTAATACTAATGAGTTACATTAGGATATAAAACCTAGATGAGCCAATTCAATGTTAATTTCGATGTTTCGTAACTCGGGGTTTTCTCTGATTACAGGCCCCACATTCTCTTCTTGGTGTTGGTTAGTTCAAATAGTAAGGCCTATTGATTCTACAAAAATGGGACAACAAAAGAGAGAGAGAGAGAGAGAGAGAGAGAGAGAGAGAGAGAGAGAGAGAGAGAGATTTTCAAGGTTTTCCTCGAAACTTCATTAGCACTTGGAGTTGCCTCGTTTAAGTCACCATATTCATAGTCAAATGCTGTGTCCCTTTATTTGTACATAAACTTTATTAAACCTCTTCTCTTCGCCTTTCTCTCCAGAACACCATCCATTGTTATGCGTTCATAATACTGCTTCGAACAAACAATAAAAGAATAAAATATAATTTTGTTGTGTCCTGGCAATTCTCTAAAATTAAGAGAAATTTGGCTTTAAGTATATATATTCATTACTCTCAGCAGTGGAAGTAACCTAAGAAAATTCAAGAAATTGAGTTTGATAAAAGGTAGTTAAAGCAGACATATAATTATGGCGCACCGATTATAAAAACAAACAAATGAAGCTTCAAGTGCTTTGTAGAATTACTCTACTTAATATATATTGTTATGAAAATTTAAAGTTCGACTATTTCAGGATTTCTTGGTTTGGCGTAACTTATCAATAATACAAGTAATGCAATAGCATATGATTATAAACTGTACATATACATGCTTGTGAGTCAAATATAAAAACTTTGAATATGAGGAACACACCATCTAAAGAGAGAAGCTCTAATAATGATATTAACAGGAGCGGAAAATGGCTGTCCTCAAGAGACAAGAGGTAATTATAAGCTTATTATATGGTACGATTAATTCCTAATCTGGCCTCTAGAATTAGTTTTCAAGTCTCTTGAGAAGTATGTCATCTGTTTTCAGTATTCGTCCGATGAAATTTTCTTATGAGGGAAGACCCGGTTAGTTGTAAATGAAAAACATACATTTCCAGTGATTAAGAAGATAATGCATTTAATGTTTAATCTACTTTGTTTAAATTCGTTTTGTGAAATACTGTTTATATTTCCATACCCCTTTTTTGGCGGAACAGAATATATAATCATATTAGAAATAGACGAATAGGTATATTATATAAGTATTAGCTATTCCATGAGTTTTTATTTCAAACGCAAACTGAAAATGTATTACACGGGCTTTGTTCTGATGGTAGTAAATGAAACGTTGTTTAATTGTTTTTATCTCATGATTGAATTTTTTGTTTATAATGCTACTTTAAGAAAATAGAACTGTACAAGTCAGCAAGCATTATAAACTATTATCTCAATGTCAATGTTAGGGTTTTGAAAGAGAAAAGAATTGAAATATATAATTCATGATTTCATTAGCGTAGAATGTTACTTTACAAAAAGTTGTGTAAGAGCTTTCATTGTTGGAATAAAAAAGGAGAAGATTGATTTCGTCAGAGGTACTTTAAAAATGCAGAGCCTTTGAAGTGACTGAGCTGTGGAGGGTGACCGTGAAAATATATTAATTTTATATATTATTGACAAAATTAAGCATAACAAGAGTAAGACTTATGTTTACATTTGGTCTACAAATGATAGGTTTCTACAAGATTTAGAAATATAGAAGAAGCATAGGTAGATGTGGTGTCAGCAAAAAGAATTGTGATCAATGGGTGTTAAAAAAAAAAAAAAAAAAAAAAAAAAACGCTAACTTGCTAGTTGAGCAGAAGACCGTTTTGTTGAAGGAAATGGTAATCTATTTAAGATATAGTTGTTTGGCAAAACAAACCATTTCGCTTAAGTATACAGAAGATTTTTGCAGTTCAAAACAGTAAAAACTTTAGAAAAATGTAAACAAAAGTTAAATTACGATTATAAAAAATATAGTACATGGAGAAATTAATCATTATATAGATGCTGAAATTGTTTGATGCATATTTGTGCAGGTATTTGGTCCAAATGTGATAGATGATGGTGTAATAGAATAATAAATCATATAAATAATGAAATCAAGAAGGTAGAACTTAGTTTAAATTAGGTATATAATTGATTTTCCATTTCTTTGGAACTTATTTATTTATGGACGTCAACAGTTTCAAA
>NC_090725.1:62050242-62052742 GCF_036898095.1 Palaemon carinicauda | reverse complement strand
ATTTATACAGACTCATTAAGGAAGAAACACTATCAAAGATTCCTTACCACATATATAATGATGAAATCAACTGCTGGCCGGAGAAAGATCTAAAGGGAACAAATATCTTTTGCAAGAGGAAGGTGAATAATATTCCTCACAACTTTTGAAGAAATTTTTTGGCATTGTTCGTTATATATATATATATATATATATATATATATATATCAAAACTTCGTTTTAAAATTATCGAAGTCATTCATGTTTAAAGAGTATAGAAGAGAAAAGAATGATAGATTACAAAATCTCTTGAAACTTTATGAAGGTTGCATGTTTATTTATTTTGCAGTCTTACGCATAATCACAGTTTATATTTTAACAGCATGCAAATAAATAAAAATTTCCAGGAACATGGCTCTAAACCTTATCAAAGTGGTGATATGATATTAATCTTTAATCCTTGACCAGAGTCCCAAAGTAACACCGATACCAGAATCTTAAATAAAACTCTTGTAGAGGAAAGACTAAATTTGATAAAGAAATGGGAATACGTCTTCTCATATTAAAGAAATAACTTAAATGAAAATTGATTGATTATGAGTTATCTGGCATCCTGACATCTAAGCTCCTTGACGCTTTTTAATGGACAAGGTTATATATATATATATATATATATATGAGTGTGTGTGTGCTTGTGTGTGTGTTTGTGTGTGTAGTTCCAAAATCATACATGGCAAAATATGTATCATGAAATTACTGTTGTCAGGCTTTGATCATGATAAATATCCTGTCAAATTCATCTAAACTTCGGGAAAGATTATAATTGGTAATAAATGTACTTAACATATTACTCACCTACCAAACTTGATTTAAATTGCCATCTGTAACGTATCCCGTAAAAACGTTTCGAATCAAAGGATATCAGTTCTGAAAACCAATTTTACCCTTATGTTGATATACTTGATTATATCTTCGGGGCACACGAGATTGAATCGCTCTTTGCAATAGCCAAGTCATTGGAAGTGTCTGGATGCGTCTTTCATGTGTCAGCACACACGAAAGCTTGCGTCTTCTCAAGGCAATGGCCTATGAAAGTTCTGAATTATGCATTTCTAGTTCCGTTGTAGTTTTTTTGTTTCTTTAGTTTTATCTTTACGGTTATTCTGCCCTACGTTTTTTCAACATTTGTATTTTCTATCTTGGTAATTCATCACCTTACTATTTTTTTTTTTTTTATTTTACCTAACACTGTCACGAATAGAGAAAATAAATCATTCGTAAAAGCGTAAAAACATATCCATGAACTCATTTGTATGGTTATAGTGAAGTCAAATAATATCAACTCTTAATATTCTAGTCACAATTATTTTCGTGATATTGGCATTCCCGTGCAACAGTACATTCGGTGAGCTCATATTATTTTCATATCCAGTCCCTTCTCAGGCGAAAGAAATATGGATATATAAGAGATTCCCAAAGATGCAGTGATCTGTTCCTTCAGTTTGGTGTTTCTTTGTTACAACTACTGTTTTTGTATATTTTGTTTATTTGCTCAATGATAGCATGCTACATATATATTTTCATTTAAAAGTAATCCAAGGAGTTATATTTTTCCTCAACACCTCTTTTTAATGTTACTCATTTACCTCTTTTAAGCACTTTATTTTATATCAAATATTATGCTGACAGGTCGTTTTCTAAAAATATTCTCCACAGTAGTTTCCAATTTTAACAGACATTTTTTTTACTCTTGATGAAAGTCGATGGTGAAACTATGGTAGAGATATCATCTCTATGCTAATTCGAGTTAAATGGAAAATCACATTCATTCAAATCTTTCTTTAATCACTCAATATGTTCTAAGGGCATATAATAATTATGATTTTTTTTTAATAAATATGCTTTCAGTTTGAACAAATTTTATAAATAGAAATTCCACGGGAAATCTTTAATTTTTTTTTGTAGAACAAACTTTAAATCCATATCGTGAGGTCTTTGTGGAAAGTTGATTCTCTGACTCTTAGATAAAAACTGCAATAAATTTTTTATCATGAAACATTTGAACACTTTATCCTCTTTCCATGATCTTAATTGATCACGTCCGTCTGGACTAGTATTCTTTGTCTCGGAGATAGACAGAAAAAAATTAGGATATACATATAAAAATGACCGCCTTCTAAAACTTATAAACGAAATGGCATAAGAAAACTATGGTCATAAACTAAATCCTTAAATTACCTATGGTCTGGATGGTCTGGCGAAATGTAAAGTCGGTGATGTTACCTAAGAATGAGGCACAAGCCTTTTATTTTCGTTGACATATTCATGATTTTGCTTTTACCTAATGTACATCGAAATAACTTATGAAAATTCAGTTGGTATTTATTTTTAAACATCGGTATACCTTATGTTAAAGCATGGGTGGACAATTGGTACATGTAAAACTTTAGTTCAAAAAGTTAACAAAAAGATAAAAATCATTAAATCAACAATTATAGAATATGGTATTATTATCATTATT
>NC_090725.1:62042742-62045242 GCF_036898095.1 Palaemon carinicauda | reverse complement strand
TGTGTAATTTCAATTACTAACTTGATTTTAAAGAATAAAATTCACAACTTCTATTGTTTTACTAAGCAGAAAAATAAAATACCTGATTTTAATCTTACCATTTACAATAAAAATGAAAAGCTTTTTACATACAGTATGCTAGATTGTAAAGAAACAAACAAACACTTCGTGTTGCAATCTATTGGGCATAAAATTGTGAAAACCCCCCATCTGTATTTGCCATTTATGCCTTCTCACTAGGCTGAATGTACCATAAGATATTAAAGGGGATACTTTGGATATTGATCTATACCTTTCATTAAGTTACCGGCATTTCTGCATCTCTTGCGGAAGCCATTTTTCCGCATCCATTCATCCAATAATTAAAATCATCGAGGAAGAGTTTCATTTCGAGTCTTTTATTTTATTTCAAAGTTCACGGGAGATAATTTCATGCTATTGAATCAAAATATGAAATTAAAATGTCTATATTCATGAATTTGACATTGAATGAATATGAAATTAATTTTTTATTTATTTTTTTTTCTTGAATTCTAATGTCCAAAGCTAAAGTACTGTAGGTACCAAAACGTTGGTTGTTGTTACAATTACATAAACATTTAGTATTTTAAGTCTTATTTTTTCTGCTTTTACAAAGCACTAGAAATACCAAACATTTGAGTGTATATATATATATATATATATACACACACAAACATATATATATATATGTATATATATACATATATATATATATATATATATGTTTGTGTGTGTGTGTGTCTGTGGTTGTGTGTATATATATATATATATATATACAAATATATAGATATATATATACATATATATATATATATATATATATCCATGTGTGTATGTATATATATACATATATATACATATACATACATACATATATATATATATATAATATATATCTATATATATATATATATTTACATATTATATATATATATATATATATATATGCCTAAAAACCACAGGGAAAATGAAATACAAAATATACGATTAAGTCCTGACTAGTTTCGTGATACTTCTTCAGAGGACTGATTTATTGAGAGAGGTTTCTTTACATTTTATAGGGAAAGCAAACGTACGAACATACATATAGAGACATAGAGAACAATGACACTCCCTTTACAGGTACCTGGACTGAGGTCAGGTATTAACTGTGCGGAGATCAACCTCATTAGACACCTGCCAAAAAGGTATGTGTATGTATGTGTGTATATGCATGTATATATATGTATATGTATGTGTGTTTGTATATATATATATATATATATATGTGTGTGTGTGTGTGTATGTATATGTATATATATATATATATATATATATGAATACATGTTAATCATGTGTAAATAGTTTTGCTTATGTATTTATATAGATAAGGCTAACCGTTATTCATATAAATAAACTGTACTGAAAGTAAAAAACAAGAATTTACCTGCCACCCAGAAATGACCCTTTATGGCAAGTGTCTAATGAGGTTGGATCTCCGCCCAGCTAACACCTGACCTCAGTCCATGTAGCTGGTAAGGGAGTGCCCTTGTTCTCTATGTCTCTATATGTATGTTCGTACGTTTACTTTCCCTATAAAATGTGAAGAAACCTCTTGCAATAAATCAGTCCTCTAAAGAGTATCACGAAACTAGTCAGGACTTAATCATATATTTCGTATTTTCATTTTTCCCTGTGGTTCTTCTGCATCTGAGCATCACGTTTTCCTGTGATTTTTACGCATGTATATATATATATATATATATATAGTAACAGTATATATGATTTTCTTAAACAGCAAACGTTTGCATTTCTACGGTCAATGGAGGAACATTTCTATATACAATTGAGTCACAGTTTTCTTTTGATGATTTAACCTTATCAAGAGAGAGAGAGAGAGAGAGAGAGAGAGAGAGAGGAGAGAGAGAGAGAGAGAGAATCTTTTAGTTGTTCACGTCGTGAAAAATCTGCAGTAAACTTTTGCTCTTGGTGATCCCTAATAAATACATCAAATATCATTTCCCTTTTATCTCCTTGGAAGGAAATTTCTCAGGTCTCATCTCTACTTTCAATTTCCCCTCCCTCTTCTTTGATCTCCGTTTAAAGAAAAATAATAAAAAACGATATTAACCCATGTATATTATAGTTATACTTTTCAATTTAAAATAAAAAAAAATCTTATAAACTATAGGGAAAGGCAATAATTAATCATTTCCAATAGAATCAGAGAAAATAATTTATGCAAAATCACATATCCCAATTGATAGATTTCCTACATATGATCAAAGGTAAAGCTCACTTACAGAGTACACTTTAACATGGAAGGGCAGAAAGAAATGAACTCCAAAATTCCACCATCTTCACTCATATACCCAAATTGATTAACTAGAAATAAACTCACTAATCTTCTAGGAATCTTATTTGAAGATCTTATCCATGTCGCATTCTATTAAAAAATATTCCAGAATATCAAACATGACTTTAAATAATATTCTACTTG
>NC_090725.1:62030094-62032594 GCF_036898095.1 Palaemon carinicauda | reverse complement strand
CTGAGCACAAAAGAATATCATACTGTCTGGACGCAACTGTAAGGTCTCGGATATTTGCATGAAGACCACGAATATTGCAATACAGAAGACGACATTGACGAAATCTAGGACGTACTGGTCCCGGATTTCGCTCAATGTCTCCAGACAGCATAAGAATTAATAGAAATAAAAAAGAGACATCATACTTAAAAACTAGATTAACAAGAATTAAAACAAAAACAATATGTACAGAATAATAATAAAAGTGATTGATGATATCCATAGACTATAGTAAAAAGTCGGAAAAACTGGTCAACATGGAGGAGCCGATACACCATGCAAGGCTAAATACCCTCCAGGATAGCCACTTCAACTGAAGGGGAGGACAGTAAGGATGGTTTTGAGAAGAAAAAATCAGAAAAAGGGAAAAGGACAACCTCTTGATAAACCACCAGGCATCCATGGCCCTTCTATTAAGCCTGCCCAACACACCATTTCAAAAAAACAAGAGGAAGAAAAAAAAAAAGATAGAATAGTGTGCCCGAGTGTACCCTCAAGCAAGAGAACTCTAACCCAAGACAGTGGAAGACCATGGTACAGAGGCTATGGCACTACCCAAGGACTAGAGGACAATGGTTTAATTTTGGAGTGTCCCTTCTCCTAGAAGAGCTGCTTACCATAGCTAAAGAGTCTCTTCTACCCTAACCAAGAGGAAAGTACACTGAACAAATTGCAGTGCCGGTCAGAAGTTATCGTCTTGGAGTGGTTTCGCCTGGGGCTGTGATCCTAAGGTTAGTAAGTGAATCCAGACATTATTGTATCAAAATATAAGGCTTATTTGAATATATTATATATATATATATATATATATATATATATATATATATATATATATATATATATATATATATATATATATTTATATATATATATATATATATATACAGGAGTGTGTGACTTTGTTGTATCAAAATATAAGAGCTTATTTGAATAAATATAGATATATATATATATATATAATATATATATATATATATATATATATTATATATATATATATATATATATATATATATATATATATATATATATATATATATATATACAGGCGTGTGTGACTTTGTACCTAAAACCAAGAAAAACTTATCAGAAAGATCTCAGAACATTTTCTCGAAAACAGAACATAAGTGATGGTAAAGGGAAATGGTTGGCGTATCTGCGATCACCACCGAGAGCAGTAATCTCCCGTCCATTTAGTTAATTGTCTTCCTTGCGTACAAAGCGGAAGAGAATCTCTTTACTGGTTAATATAAAGTTTACGATTTGTTGCTGCGATATTTCTATTCTTATGAACATTCTTCATTCAATAGATTTCTAGAAGATAGTGAGATGATATATTTTTTTCTTTTTTTAGTTCAGTGGTAATGTTATTTCCTTTCTTTTTAGGAGAACGCATAATGTGACCTTGAAAAATGTTAAAAGGTGACGAAAGGAAAATACTCATGGACGAAGATTTTGGAAGTATATACGAAGTTTATTTCCCTCTTTATTGAGGTCTTCTTTTTAAAAGAATGCTATGGTTTTGTCATGATATTATGGGATGTCATTCATCAAAACCTTTTCGAAAGCTTATTGCTTCACCAATAATAAATAAGTACTAAGACAAATAACATTTATTGTCCATTAATTATATAACTGAAAGGTAAACTCAAAATTTTGATAAGCTTGCCTCTGACTCTTTCATATTCATTATGAAATACGTTAATGTTTCTCGTTAATTATATTTATTTTTCAATAAATTTATATTTTCTTTATTATATTCTCCTAAAATAGCCTCTAACCTCGTGAAGAAATTTAATATTTGTTCGTATTAAAAAAAAATATATTATTCCTTTGTCTTAGCCTAGGTTACTCTTATGATTAAATTCAACATATTAACAATGCATGCATAAGAAACTACAGGAAAGTTTAGGCAGGGAGGGGGGAGTGTGTTCCGACTCTGATTTACAAGAGAGGTGATATCATCATTAAATTCTAAAGCTACAAGCTACGACCTTTCGTTGTTTCATGTGTTCGTAGGATGTTCCTTGAAATTTATCTCCCCGATTATTCCCTTTCAAGAAACTTTCAGAGTTGGTATCCAGTGCCATAGCATTTGTGACTCATTCATCAATTTTATTAATTGAAAATATTGATAAATATTACTCTACTATATCTCTGCGTTATTTTTAAAGTAGTGGTCAATGACCGACATAAAACTGTCATAAGGAAGAGGAGAAAAACTGGTCCCTTTTCAGTTTCGTTGATTCTAAGACTGATATAAGAGAGAAGAAAAATGTCAGATAGATCAAAATTGAATTTTATTCCTTAGAAAACTCTTTCATGAGGTATGAGTATTTTATTCTAGAATATTTACAGATGTAGACAATACGCATCTGACATATATATATATATATATGTGTGTGTGTGTGTGCGTGTGTGTGTATTCATATATTTATATATGTGTTTGTGCATATACATA
>NC_090725.1:62015094-62017594 GCF_036898095.1 Palaemon carinicauda | reverse complement strand
TTATGGCATATAAAGAATGTAGAGAATTTTGGTAAAACATATTTATCAATATTGTTTCTAACTTATATGAAATAAGGTTGAAATTAATGTACAACTAATTAGTCTCAATATCAAAATATGACATGAATATGACGTAAAGTACACGTGAGATCTTTCATGAAAGCTGAGGAATAAATTGTATAAATCAAAGAATTATATGAAAAGGAAATATTGAATTTGTACTATAAGTGCAATTACATTTAAGCAGTATTTGTTTTATCTATTTTTATTAGAAAATAAAGTCAATGAACAGAAGAGAGTTCTCAAAGTTCTTTATATACTATTACTAAAATTAATTTGTAAATGATATAGATAAGTGATGACCCTTGTGTAATTTCTAACAATAGATAATAACGAAAAAAATGAAACAACTCCTAATCGAAGCGTATATAATATCCTCTGTAATTCACGTGAAAAATTATATTTTGATTAAACAGGAAGAGCTCTTGAAAAGAGAACTGAACACCATAAGAAAAATGTAGGATACGGTCAACATATAAGCACAATGTTTTTCTTATTATACATCCAACTTATACTATCAACTAGTCCTATAAGAAAGGTTCCGATAATTTAAATATGGAACATTAAATGTACGAACTCGATGCATTTATACGCAGAGTTCTAGGGGCTTTAAAGTTTATTGATGACCGGTTTCTATCTTAGAATTTATATACCTCCTATCGCCTATATTTGTGTGGTACTTATCGTTCCAATATGTGATTTAGAATATATTTATGTTAAATCTTACAAGAACGAGTAGTTATGTGTTACTGTTACCGTTATGTTGGATTTCATACACATGTATTAGTAGGAAAAAAATATGTGTATGTATATGCATGTATGTAAATGTAGCAAATTTCAAAAGTCTCAAACCAATCTCATATGCCAGTAAACCTAACTTTCTTTCCCCAGTGGGGGTGGGGGTGGGGGTGGGGTAATGTTTACTGAGTGCCAACAAAACTATTGAATTTAATTATGTATTCATATATGTTTATATGTTCAGAGATATATGTATATGCACGTACACATTAGTGTGCTGTTATTTGAAGATGCGTATGCATCTACGTAAACGTTATATGTGCTGCTATGTATGGATGTATATTCATCAATGTATATGTATGTATTCATCAGTGTATATGTATGTATTCATCAGTGTATATGTATGTATGCATGTCCCTATGCGCATGTAAATGTTTTTGGGCAAACTTGAATATGAACAATTCTTTAAGATTAACTCGAATTAGCATGAAGGAATAGTATGTAACTATTTGTAAGTGTAGAAAAAAAAATCACTCAACATATCTTATGCGACATTACCTCTTTCCGTGAAGACATATTTCCCTGACTGTATGTTATACAAAATAAGTATGTTTGTTTATACTCTAACCCCACCTTACTATACGTACATACTTACATATATATATATATATATATATATATATATATATATATATATATATATATATATATATATATATATATATATATATATATATCTGGTCTCATGATGATGTCATGAAATGAAACCGATCAGGTTTCAATCATCATTTTAATTTGTCCTTGGTGCATTATTGTAGATACACACACACACACACACACACACACACACACACACATATATATATATATATATATATATATATATATATATATATATATATATATATATATATATATATATGTATATATATATATATATATATATGTGTGTGTGTGTGTGTGTATATATATATATATATATATATATATATATATATATATATATATATATATACACACAAACACACACACACACACACACACACACATATATATATATATATATATATATATATATATATATTTATATATGATGAACTTAGGAGATCCCCCTTCGGTTTTCTCATAAAGTCATCAGGAGTCAATTGTTATCGGCTTTCACTTTACCGGTTTTATACAATAATTATCTGCATTACAAAAAAAAAAGGAAAAAATTATAATTTTCACGCTAAACTACGAAAGTTGGCAAAAAGGTTAGCTTAATTAAAAATGAGTACAGTAGTCGTTGCAACCATATTTAAAACATTTTTTTTCATTTATGATCGACTGTGTTGAGATCTGTTACTACAAACACTGAACTTTCTGGATACTGAGATCCTCCTGTTCTACTAACAGTAGGGTCTCTATAAAATCAAGTTTTGTTATCCAAATCCTGAAAAATTGTTACTTTTTAGAATATTACGCTCATACATTAATGAAGTCATTAACGAGCTTCCATTTCCTCTTCTGAACCTTTTACAGAACATCTACCAACTTCGTACTTCTAAGATGCATTCAGATATGCAGAGTATTTCTTCTTCTTCGTGTCTTTTATTACATTTATAAAATAAAGTTTTCTCAACATTACCTTTCACGTTCCTGCTCCAATTCTTTCTTATTAATCATAGAGGCATCTCTTCACTGCCATCAAATTACTATGTAA
>NC_090725.1:62005094-62007594 GCF_036898095.1 Palaemon carinicauda | reverse complement strand
TAGGTTAAGTGGACTTCTTTCCCATCCTTCTCCTGCCAGGGAAAGGCTAGTGACAAAGGTTTGCAGTCCTCGGGTGCAGGACATTTTCTACCTGCCTCCACTGCCTTGGCAACAGATTTAAATGTCTTCCACGTAAAGGGGAATGATATTGAAGTAGGAGTAAGAAAGGAAGGGTGTCTGTTACTTAGTGTGAATACTTTCGACACCGAGTAACCTGCCTTTCTCAGGCTACTTGACAAGATACCCTGTGCCTTATCATGGTCAAGAATCATGACCTCCTTCAGTTGCGCTCCTTTTCTTGATGTTGGTTCATGTCTCAGTTGAATGAAGCAATTAGGGAAAGCTTCAAATGTTAGCCAAAACTGGATTTTGTCCAAAGGAATAGCACCCATCTTCTGCAAGATGTACAGTTTGCCGTTTAAAATCTGCATAAGCTCCGCAAACCTCCAGGGACTGGTTTTGGCGCATGTCAGAAGGTCTTTGTCTCTGGGTCGTTTGTATGACCCTTGGGGAGCAACAAGTGGAGCTTCACAGAGCTCTATTTTCCATTTGGCTTCCTCCTTTTCGTCTTGTTTGCAAAAGTTTTCTGTTAGACCTTTCATATGGGCCCATAATTGGTCCATTTCGTCTAATAGAGGGGTAGAGGGTGAAGATGTCGAGATTATGGCTCTAGAGCCGGCACAGACGGTGGCAATTTTGACACGACATTATCCACCTCTTCCCGTGGGGGCTTCCTGCCCTCCGTCCCGAAGGCTATCTGGCCGCAGTGAGGTGTGAATCGTGCCTGGGCACCACCATTTCCTTACTTGCTTTCGGGAATAGAAGGTTACATATCCTATCATTAAGTATGTGTGGTTCTGGAGAGATTTTCTGGAAGACTCTCACCCAGTTGCGTAGTTTGTTACAAGCTCCATCCTTAGACTCTATCGACTTGGGATTCTCGAAACACCCGGACGTTAAGGTCCGACATACATTGCAAACTTGAAGGTTCCAATAATGCAGGGATTCGGAAATAATATTGCAGGGGGCATGGAACCTGCATGTATTATGACCATGAAAACACTTACTCTTGATATTGCAGAAGACTGCAACACGTGTCATCTGGGGTTCCTCCTGTAAAGAAAGGAAAGCAGAATGAGTATACAATTGATTATCTCACTGATAAGCAATATGTAAAAGTCATCTTTTAACTAAAAATAGCTTAGGATAGTAAGCGCGAAAGGGATAGTGGGAGACATACTTTTGTATCCCCTGCAAGCAAATTCTGTTACCTCCCCTCAATATTAACTATAAGGAGATTCCTCTATCAAGGAACTCTAACGAAAGAGTTCTAACCCCTAAGGGTAGAGAAGTGTACAAGTCACTGCCCCTTTTTCTTCTTAACCCTGTGTGGTAAGGATGACTAATTTCTAATCAGAGTATTGAAGGAATTCTATTCTTCCAATATACGAATGGTCCAAGCAGAAGCCCGCACAAGTGTACCCAAAATATGCTAGAAACTGACTACTGTATAATCATACTATAGTTTTCTGTTTGCAGTATATACTATATTGTAAAATACTGACTACTGTATAATTATATATTATGTAGTTCAGCCAGTGTACAGCCATTGTGGCAAGCATCTGACGGCACAGTCCAGCCGACATGATGCCGCCTGGACTATGAAATATAAAAGACATATATTTGTGTATCCTACCCAACCCATTTGTTGTGACCTCCCTTACAATATTAAATCATTGAGTTTCCTGATCAGGGAAAGTCAAGGATAAGGGTTCTAACCTTTTAGGGTTAGAAGTGTAATACCACCAGCCCTTTAAAATATTTAATATTCTAGGGTAATATGAAAACTGATTTCTAATCAGAATATTGAAGAAATTCTATTTTTTCAATATAGTATTGGTCACAGCAAACACCCTGGCAAGGATACTCAAGATATAGTGGAAAATAACTACTAGTATAATATATACAATAGATTTTCTATCTGCAGTATATCCTAGCCGGCAGGGGAAGGATTATTCACCCTGCCAGCCAACTGTCAGCACAAGACTAAATACTCTGAGGCTCTGACCAAATCCCAAAACCTGCCATCTGCGGTTAAGGGACGAGACAGAAAACCCTAGGCTAGTCATGCCTGAATGAAAATTCGAGGCTCGACCCACTAGTGTCAGAACCTAAGGCTACACTCAGAGGAAAGAGAGATTACCCTAAAATCTCTACTGGAGACGAGTATCGGTTATATAATAATTCTAAGAGATACCAATCTCCGATGAATTGATAAACCAATACACGAGGGTAACCGGGGAAATGTCGAAAGTATACTATATCGCCTAGGTTAGGTTACCTAGGCAAGACGAGATCTCGGTTGCCTAAATCACCGAAACTCTGACATATACGATCGCCATAGAAAAAGGAAAATTATGCATATAAATATATTTACAAGTATAAATTGCCTAAATAGCTTTCATAACTAAATTATTAATGCTATTTTAACCGGGAATGT
>NC_090725.1:61995094-61997594 GCF_036898095.1 Palaemon carinicauda | reverse complement strand
TCTTATGGACCTTAGGAAGTTCATACAGAACACTAAAAGAAGATCCTGAACTATATAATGATTGATAAGACTGTTCGGACAACATACCTTTATCTTTGAGTAGTTTTAATGTGCGGTTTATTTTATCTTCAACTTTAAAAATTAGGCTATATTGGAGATCACCAACTTCTAAAAATTAGGCTATATTGGAGATCACCAACTTCTAAAAAATTTCTGGAATCTGATAAAACATTATTCATTTTCTGGATATAGTCACTGTGGTTAAGAATATCAACGCCTTTACCTTTATCTGGTCTGCAAATAACAATATTCCTGTTTCGTGAGAGTTTCTTGAGCACTGTAAAATCATCTTGTTTAAAAAAGGGAAACCAATTAGTGGCTCAAAGAGGAAAACACCCTATGGGCAATATCATGAATTGACTGTTGGGTTGCTTTTAAGTTAATATGTACAGGAAGATTTCGAATGCAGTGAAAAAACCGTTCAAATGGTAGGAAGAATTGATAAAAGTTTGGTTTAAAATTTGGAAGGCAAAAATCAAGTCCCAAGGAAAGTAAAAATTCTTCTTTTTTAGACAGAACGTAGTCAGAGTAATTAAAAACAACATCCTTAGGAGAAAGGAATCTTGGCAGACTAATACCTAATTTTAAGAGTTTACGTTTATGAACCTCTGTTATATTTAGAGTAGATTGTTTAATATTTCTACTTAAAAGTGATTTAACGTTAAAACCATCGATCGGGGACAAAGTGTTGTACAATGAATGTGACAGGGAGGACACTGAGCCTTTCAATCTATTGATAGATTCAGATTAAAATCAATTTCAATGTCTAAGAGGGACTGAGTAGCAGTTCTATAAAAATCAGAGTTATATAGTGAAGATCTATATAATTTAAACTTGATGAAATTAGGCACAATATTACTCATCTTACAATATAGCAAAAAATCGTGATCAAGCAAGAAGACTTCGGATCATCTTACATATTTACTCTACACCAACGTTTCGGGAATCCAACAATCAATTCATGATATTGCCCATAGGGTGTTTTCCTCTTTGAAAGCCACTAATTGGTTTCCCTTTTTTAAACAAGATGATTTTACAGTGCTCAAGAAACTCTCACGAAACAGGAATATTGTTATTTGCAGATCAGATAAAGGTAAAGGCGTTGTTATTCTTAACCACAGTGACTATATCCAGAAAATGAATAATGTTTTATCAGATTCCAGTAAATTTTTAGAAGTTGGTGATCTCCAATATAGCCTAATTTTTTAAGTTGAAGATAAAATAAACCGCACATCAAAACTACTCAAAGATAAAGGTATGTTGTCCGAACAAACTTATCAATCATTATATAGTTCAGGATCTTCTTTTAGTGTTCTGTATGGACTTCCTAAGGTCCATAAGACTAATGTACCCCTCAGGCCTATTTTAGCAGCTTATAATTCGCCAAATTATCACTTAGCCAAATTCCTAGTTCCTCTCCTTAGTCATTTAACCAATAATCAATTTACTCTTCAAAACTCCACCAAGTTCATTCCCGAAATACTTGAACAAGATAGTAACTCAATTATGGTTAGCTTGGATGTAGAATCTTTGTTTACTAACGTGCCACTTCATGAAACAATAGAAATTATACTCAACAAGCTTTTTCCTACCAAAAAAACCTTATTCAACGGCTTTGATTCAAACAGTTTCAGAAAACTTCTTGAACTTTCAGTAATAGATATTCATTTTGTTTTTAATACCAAATTATTCAAACAGGTTGATGGGATGGCAATGGGGTCGCCCTTGGGTCCTACATTTGCCAATATATTCATGTGCCACTTGGAGGAAATTTACCTTGGACAATGTCCGGAAGCATTTCGTCCTAGTTTCTATAAGAGATACGTTGACGACACTTTTTTGCTATTTAGAGAAAAATCCCATGCTGACAAGTTTTTAGAATATGTAAATAGAATTCACCCAAACATTAAGTTTACCATAGAAATAGAAAAAGATAACCAGTTGCCATTCCTTGACATAAACATTTCACGTTCAAATAGAGGATTTCTTACAGGTATTTTTAGAAAAGAGACATACACTGGTTTGGGTCTTAATTTTTTTAGCAGTTGTTCGAAATCATTCAAGATTAACTCTATTCAAACCCTTTTATTTAGATCATATTCCTTATGTTCGGACTGGCATAACTTTCATAAAGAAATTTCATTTTTAAAAACCTATTTCACATACAATTGTTATCCTTCACACCTCTATGACAAAATTGTTAATAAATTTCTTAATGGTATTTTTCAGCCTAAATATAAATGTCCTGAAGTTCCCAAAAAAACTAATGTATGTATCATTGCCTTATGTTAAAAATGCTCTTTTCAGAAACGAGCTCACCACAGCCCTCAGCACTCTGTACCAATATGTGAATTTTAAGTTTATATTGAAAAACCCTTTAAATATTGGCAAACTTTTCAGGTTCAAAGACATCCTCCCGGAGTTGATGCGGTCCTTCGTT
>NC_090725.1:61982594-61987594 GCF_036898095.1 Palaemon carinicauda | reverse complement strand
TCTCAGCCAAGCGACTCGGAGATCATTAACAATGTAAGAAAAGAGAATATAGGGGAGAGTTTAGGATATATTTAGGACGTAGTAGGATGTTAAGAACTATCAGCATTACATGGAAAGGAGTTGGCTAATACATGAGGGCCAAAGAGTTTGATTTCTCTCTGAAGGGTAGTAAGCCATATGGAATTGAGGGAATTCTTTACTTAGTTTCATTGAGAAAAGAACGACCCTGAAAAAAAAATAATAATATTTGAGATTTTCTTCGTATGAAAGAAAAAAAATCGCAAAAAAATATTGACTGTTGAAATAAAAATTTACCCAATTTCTAAAGGAGACTTGAGTTACAATGGAGAAAAAGGCACGTTCAGTATTCTTGTCAATATGTGTTTGTAATGCGTATATACAACTACATAATTTTTGTGGTCTTATATGATAAAATTGTAGACATTCTATAGACAGCTTGTTAAAGAAAATTCTTGAAAACAAGTTGGTACTGCTACTAATTTCAAATGGAAAGTTATCCATAGTTTTTCAACAACTGACATCGCGTTAGGTGGACGCCCAGCTTTAAAAAAGAAAAAAAGAAAAAAAAAGAATTCAACAGTTAGTGATAACAGTGCTTTACTATATCCATTGGACATTGAGGTCTAGTTTGTGTATATATTTATTTAGGGATTATCTTTGGATATCAATCTTACCATTGTTGGATTAATTGTCTAGATTAGTAATGAGGATATGTGGAAAATATGTAAAATAATTTCATGTCTGTGAAATACTTGAATTGACATACAGAATCCAGTTTATTCTTTGAAGGTTTGTTTTTGACTTAACATTTCAAATCATAATTTCCTAAGTGGAATGAGATGCATGTATGAGATCCAATCTATTCATTCATACAACTGAATATTGTTCTAGAAATGCAATACCGAATCTTTGTATTCTGCAGTGTCTATCAAATCCTGCACTAAGGGGGAAACAAGAAACGGAAGCGTTATTGTACTGTCCCGATGTGTATGATTATAACCTAAAAGATCCACCGGTATCAATAATGCAAAGATAGAGAGAGAGAGAGAGAGAGAGAGAGAGAGAGAGAGAGAGAGAGAGAGATGATTTATTGGATACTCTATTCGGGTATGAGAGGTAGGGAGTTATCGATATTTGTTATAAGAGATCACATTCACATACTTTTGGAGAGAAATGTTCTTCACCAAAAATTTATCTTTATCTGCTTATAACATGTTAGTTCTTATTATTGTTAGTGGATACAGGAAACATCCTTTCATCTTCCTCTCTCTGTTCAATCATTTCCATTCGGCTTTACGTCACCGAGATGGGAAGTTGCCATACTGTATTTTACAGTATTAAGATATTATGAAGTCAAACTTTGAATATAATTCACAACGTATATGTGCCGTTTCCTATAGGCATTGTTTCGTTCTTAAAATGAGCTCTTCCCTAGTCATTTTCCATCTTCCTTTCAGAGCTCTTTTTCTTACCGCGACTCGTTTCTATTCTCCTTTGTCTCAGATTGACTGAGTGGTTTGTACCTCAGGGTTCATGGGGTTGCAGCCTCGCCTGTTATCACCTTCCTTTCGGTGACGTACAAAAGGTTTCTGTGCCTTATACATAAAAAAAAAAAAATGTATCCAAGAAATGACAAATGACTAAAATTAAAAGTCTATCTTTTATCGGCTGAATATTTGTTTTCTCAGCAGTTACGGACAAGAGCCCGTGTCTGACTGTAAGGAATTGCCTTTCAACAACATTGTAGCTAGTTACTTGGTTAGGTATGAAGTCCTTCGAATAAGAAGAAGCCATTTTAGATTAATCTTACTTAGATCCTTACCAATATAAATGAATCGTCGAGTAATTTTACTATTGGTAAACGTTGAAAGTGTAAGCCACGGGGTATCCGCTAGACTCTAGAGGATATTTGAGATATTTACCTCCCTTGACGTATCATTATCATCAAAAATAATATTAACGGCAAATCAATACAGAAGAAACCGCATTAGCTGAAGTAGAATACGATACTGAAAAGCGATCTATGTAAAGGTAGCTTAATACAAGAAAGAGGAAGTGTATTATAAAAGAAAATCTATATTTTATTTTAAAATGCATAAAAATTATTTCATGAGTCATGCAGGTATGGATATCACAATACGTCTATTATGCTCATAAAACCGCATATTATAGATTACAACTTATCCACTACCGTTTATGAAATATTTATGATTATTTCAATATGCATCTTTGTCGTTTTTTACCCTTTGACATGCAATTCTTTAGGTATGATATAAAAATAGATAAAAGGGTATGCATTAATAGCACTCCTTCATTAATAACAATATTCATTGTGGAAACAATTAAACGATTCATAGTTAACCAGAGTCGATTAATTCTGAATTGAATGTTTTAATGAAATATCATTACCAGCTTTATGAATGCATGTTTTCTATGGAATAGTCAAAGACAATCTATCATGCGTAAACAGAATTTGAAGTTGATATCTTTATCGCTTATATTTAATTTAACCTTTTGTTCAATTTCTCTATCACAACTACAGGGGTTTCAAACTAACAGATCATGGTTTGAGAGTTTTTGAGAGGGTACTAGATGAGAGATTAAGAGATTTTAAAGATTGGGAAACAACACTATGGATTCATGATGGAGAGAGGGACTGTGAATGTCACCTTTATAGTAGGGCAGCTACAGAAAAAAGGCTAGAGGGAACCCAAAGTTCTTCTATTCTTTTATAGATCTAGATAAGGATTACGATAGAGTCCCACGAGAAATAATTTTTTGGTTCTTGAGCATGACGAACGTCCAAGAGTCGGTGGTTAGAGTGGTTGAGATGATGTACTAAAGAGCAGGAGAAAAAATAATACTAGCAGTTGTGGGATAAAAAAAAATCCATTGACGTTAGTATTGAATTGCACCACAGGTCAACATTGGGCCCTCTTTTATTTGTGCTGGTCATGGATGTGTTAATTAATTAGATACGAAATGGAGAGTTGTAGGAGTCGCTATATGAGGATGATTTGGTGATAACCACTGAAAATAAGGAAGACTTATGGAGAAAGGTTTATAGAGTGGCAGGAGAATTTGGAGAGGGGTGGTTGAAGTATATATGTGGGTAAGACTGAAGTTTTCATAAGCAATAGGAAAGGTAGGGACAGGAGAGCCATATATGAAAGTAGAAGCTCGGTTACAAAGCAAATGGAACAATTTTGATATCTGGGTTCTAATTTAATTTAGGAGGGAGGATATGATACTGAAGCTGAAAATAAGTTAAAAGGAGCATGGGGGAAGTGGAAGAGGTAGCAGGATTGGTATGTGATAAGAAAATGCCAATCTAGCTAGAAGTCAAGGTCTATTGCACAGGAATAAGACCTCTATTGGATCTGAAACGTAGGCTCTAAGACAAGAAAAGAAAGAAAGAAAAAAAAGAGATCATATATGAGAATGCTGAGATAGATTATGGGAATATCACTGCTTTAAACATTCGAAAATGATGAAATAAGAAGAATGACTGGCGTAGTAAAGATTACAGTAAAAGTGTGACGACTGAGATGATGTGGTCACTTATTAACGATGGATGGTGGGGAGGGAGTGAGGAGGGCCTGGGTGGAACCTGTTAGGGGGTAAGATTGAGAGGAAGGTAGGAAACTAGATGGCGAGATAAAGAAAGATAATCTGGAAGAAAAGGTTTAGTGGAAAAGTTTGTTTTGATAGAAGGCATCGGAGAGTGCTCACTATGGCAACCGACCCCTAAGTTGCGTGACGTAGGATGATAGGACTTGAGTTTAACTGCCTGAGCCAGTAAATTACCATGGTAGATGTTGCAAAGGACTGTAATATGATTCACCCCGAATAATGCGAAATTCAGTCGTCCGAGCTACTTTCCGGAAACATTTCAGAAAAAAAGAAGAAATCCTCTTCCACAAACTTATGGTAACTTATGAGTTTTAGATACTTAGCATTTATTTTGTTTCCATTTTACCCTTTTATCCTATAGGCCTTCTCAAATAACGGAATGCTTTTTACTAATTTCTCTCGTTTCTTGTGTCGCCTATGATGCTTGGTTTAATTCTTGTTTTACTAAACACCCGTTAAAATTGTTTTATATATCCACTTATATTTCTACCTGCATTCTCAAAACCATATATTGTCTATGGACTTGCCCCTATTGTATTTTCTTGGCTGCTCCGCATCGAAAATGATTTTGCCTGTGTAGGCAAGAGAGGGATTAAGTTAGAATTTAAAATATATTGACCGTTCAAGCCAGCGTCTTATGAATAAACGCTTTCGTTTGGAATCGATGTGTTTTAGATTCAAAGATTCATTCCACTATTTTCTGGCCCCTTGCCGAATTACCGCAGTGGGAAAGCAGTCTTACATTTCCTATTTCATTAGTACCCTATTCTTACTTAGAATAAACAGTCATAAATATAATATGATTAATCATTACTATGATTACTATATTCTTATACTGGTCTGCTTTCTTCTGTATTCATACTTAGTCTGTTATGTTTCTGCTCTTTCATTTCTTGATCGCATCATTTCAAATTGTCTGTCAATATATGCTCTCTACATGGCTTCTTTTTTTCTTCAAATTCCTTTTCGAATTTTACAAAGATATATTTATAGATATCTAGTTTTAATTATTGATACAATGATAATAACCTATGGACAAAGGATCAATAATCAAGTGTTTTTTTTTTTTTTACACCTAATAATAAAATCAACAACATAATCTCGTTTATAAATTTCTAAAAAAAAATATGTAAATATCTAATGATTAGGCTCAGTTTGACAGCAATAACATACCATAACTAAGAGTTACCTCTAATGCTATCCTTTTTCACCGTTCGTAAGTTTCAAAACAAGGAAGAGATTGAAGAGAAAGATGTTATTAAACCCATAAACTAAAGACGCATCTCCAAACAGGGACTATTTGTCGACCGTAAAACAGTAATTTCACTCGCGAGATTATTTTGAAT
>NC_090725.1:61975094-61980094 GCF_036898095.1 Palaemon carinicauda | reverse complement strand
AGGGATGGATGTGGAGAGGATGGAAGGGGGAGGTTACTGCTTGGAAGGAGAGTCCCCTTCCATGATGTGGCGGGGTAGTTCTCCTTCAGGAGTTGTTTCTCTCTCCAATGAAAGGGTGGGCAGATCTATTTCAGGGGTTTCTTCTCTTCTTTGTCTCTTCTTTGGAGGAGAAACAGGCTTTGATGTAGCAGCTTTCTTTTCTTTTGTGAAAAACTGGTCTATTGTTAATTGTTTCTTCCTCCTCTGCAGTATTCTTCGAAAATGATACATGACACTATCATTAAACATATGCACTGCCCGGTTTGCTACTGCAATTTCTGGGTGGTATTTTTCAGCAAAAGCCTGCACATCTGCCCACTTGGAACAAATTTCATTGATGAGAGAACTTGGAACATCCTCCCTTACCTCATCCTCTTCTGAAGATTCCTGCTCCACAATCAGATCCTGCTGCTGTTGTTGTTGCAGGTGCAACAATTCCTCCACAGTCAACTCGGTAGAATGGCTTTCTACAAGCTCATCAATATCATCCTTGTCGACCTCAAGCCCCAAACTCCTGCCCATGACAACAATTTCCTCAACGACATCAGTGTCATCAGAAATTACAGGGGTAGCAGTGCTTGGACCCGCCTCTGGTTGGAAACCTTCAAACTCCCTCTCTGTGACACATGATGGCCACAGCTTACGCCAGGCAGAGTTCAATGTCCTATAGGTCACACCTCGCCAAGCTTGGTCAATCATGTTAACAGAGTTGAGGATGCTGAAGTGTTCCTTCCAGAATTCCTTTAGGGTCAACTTCGTGTCACTGGTCACTTCAAAACACTTTCTGAAAAGGGCCTTGGTATAGAGTTTTTTGAAGTTTGAAATGACCTGTTGGTCCATGGGCTGGAGTATGGGAGTAGTATTGGGGGGCAAGAATTTGATTTTGATAAAGCTGTATTCTTCTTTCAAGTCATCCTCGAGACCTGGAGGATGTGCAGGAGCATTGTCCATAACCAGAAGACATTTCATTGGCAAGCTCTTTTCAATGAGGTAAGCCTTAACCTGGGGGGCAAACACTTCGTTTATCCACTCAGTAAAGAATTGTCTTGTGACCCAAGATTTAGTGTTCGAGCGCCACATAACTGGTAGTGCACTTTTACAAATATTATTTCGTTTGAACACCCGGGGGTTGTCCGAGTGGTACACTAACAAGGGTTTGATCTTGCAATCGCCACTTGCATTTGCACACAGCAACAATGTTAGCCTATCTTTCATTGGCTTGTGACCTGGCATCTTCGTCTCGTCCTTGGTAATGTACGTATTGGCTGGCATTTTCTTCCAAAATAACCCAGTCTCATCACAATTAAAGACTTGTTGTGCGATCAAATTTTGTTCATTTATGTACCGATCGAATTCCCCCACGTATTTATCGGCTGCAATTTGATCCGAACTAGCTGCCTCCCCATGCCTAGTAACACGATGAATACCTGTTCTATTACGAAACTTTTCAAACCAACCCCTGCTCGCTTTAAATGTAAATGAATCACTTTCACTGGTACTCGGACTTTTCTTCACTAATTCTTCATAGATATGCAACGCTTTTTCACAAATGAACGCTTCACTAACACTTTCCCCGGCCAACTGTTTTTCTTTAATAAATATTAAAAGCAACTTTTCCATCTCCTCAATCACTTGTGGCCTTTGCTTAGTTACCGCCGTAACTCCCGTTGCAACATTCGCCTTCTTAATCATTTCTTTATGCTTTAAAAACGTAGAAATGGTCGACTTCGCCATTCCGTATTCTACCGCTAAATCGGACACTCGTACACCATTCTCATATTTCGCTATAATTTCCTTCTTCAACTCGATCGTTGTTCGCACTGTTTTCCTCTTCTCCTTCCCCTTAACACTCATTACTTTCTTGGGACTCATTATGAAAGCTAAAAAAGCAATTAAAAGCACTGAAAATCACTAAATCACAACGAATGCTGATCGCGCGTTGTCTGAGTGACGCTCTCGAGAGAACTGATGCTTCCCGAACAAGCGAGAGTGGCCGAGATGGCGCGATCATCACAAAGCCCATGCGGTCGTCACGTGTTCGGCTGGTCGAGTACCGAATTTTTGGTCGAGCACCGCAGCAAAAATTTCTCGAAAATTTTGGTCGAACTCCGAATTGTTCGAGTATAGAGTCGTTCGACTACCGAGGTATCACTGTATATATATATATATATATATATATATATATATATATATATATATATATACATATATATGCATATATATACATATATATATATATGCATATATATACATATATATATATATATATGCATATATATATATATGCATATATATATGCATATATATATATAAATACATATAAATATATATATATATATATATATATAAATATATATAAATATATATATATATATATATATATATATATATATATATATATATATATATATATATATATATATATATATATATATATATATATATATATATATATATATATATATATATATATATATATATATATATATATATGCTAAGCTTTCGGGAACAACATTTCCCATCATCGGAGCTAAAAAAGTGAATGTAAAACACAGGTCAATAGACATTACGTTAGTCAATGAAATTCTGTTAAAAAGGCAAGAATTATAATAAATACATCGAAATACTTAAAAAATGAAGTGGATGAAATATACAAAAAAATTATAAATTAAACCTTATAAATAAAATTAAAAATTAAAACGTTAAAACATTAAATGAATGATATAGTAAAAGAGCAATATCGAAATCAGAACAAATACACAGAAAACTTTAAAGAAGAATTCACAAAACATCATAGATATGGGAATCAAAATGATAATACACAGAAATAACCTGGAATAAAAGAAAAAAAACAGACAAAATAAAATAAACTCTGGATAAGAAAGAAACACACCTAGTATGGAAAAAAATCCAAGACTGAGACATGGAAGGACGGGGAACAAATGTATCATCGACATAACGTCTTTTTAGAGATAGACACCATGCCACTTTGTTTTTAGAGTACATAAACTCATTTCATTCAAATATTAAGTTCACTTTGGACTCCGAACATAATGATCAACTTTCCTTTTTAGATATTAAGATTTCACGTTGTAATGGTGCATTTAGTACTGTCATTTTTAGAAAACAAACTTTTACAGGACTTGGGTTAAACTTTTTTAGTCACTGTCCGATTTCATTTAAAGTAAACTCATGTAAAACATTAATTTATAGAGCTTTTAATATTTCTTCAGATTGGGGTAGATTCCACGAGGAAATTAAATTTTTAAAATCGTATTTTATTAGGAACTGTTATCCATGTAACGTATTTGATAAATCTACAAAACAGTTTTTAGATAACGTTTTTACTCCAAAAGCCACCGTACTAAACGTACCAAAAAAGCAAATGTATGTGTCTCTACCATTTATTTATAACTATAAAAATGTTAAATGTAAACTTGAGAAAGATCTTTCTAATATGTATCCATATGTTAATTTTAAGTTTGTATTAAAAAATCCACTATCCATAGGCAGCATGTTCACTTTCAAAGACACTCTACCAGATTTGATGCGGTCCTCAATTGTTTATTTATACAATTGTCCTAAATGTAATTTAGGAACCTATATTGGTTGTTCCAACCGTCTCTTGAGGATCCGCATTGACTCTCATAGAGGAGTCAGTCACCGTACAGGTTGTATTTTAAATAATAAAGAATTTTCTTCCATACGTAATCACGCTCAAGAATGCAAGGAATTAATTAACTATTCTAATTTCAAAATTCTAGCCCAATCCCCCAATAGCTATTCTCTACCTACCCTAGAATCTCTTTTCATTAAACAGCTATCCCCTACTCTCAATCACTCAACAACCTCTGTTCCTTTACATATTGCCTAACGACTTTCCCCACTTAATCTTCAAACCATTACTTTCATGCTCTAACGTCTAAACCTCCCCGTCCTTCCATGTCTCAGTCTTGGATTTTTTTCCATACTAGGTGTTTCTTTCTTATCCAGAGTTTATTTTATTTTGTCTGTTTTTTTTTTCTTTTATTCCAGGTTATTTCTGTGTATTATTATTTTGATTCCCATATCTATGATGTTTTGTGAATTCTTCTTTAAAGTTTTCTGTGTATTTGTTCTGATTTCGATATTGCTCTTTTACTATATCATTCATTTAATGTTTTAACGTTTTAATTTTTAATTTTATTTATATGGTTTAATTTATAATTTTTTAGTATATTTCATCCACTTCATTTTTTAAGTATTTCGATGTATTTATTATAATTCTTGCCTTTTTAACAGAATTTCATTGACTAACGTAATGTCTATTGACCTGTGTTTTACATTCACTTTTTTAGCTCCGATGATGGGAAATGTTGTTCCCGAAAGCTTAGCCAATATTCTGTCCAAATGCTGAAGTATCTGCTTTCCTTCGCCTTTCTGCTGAACCTCAAGCTTTCTAGAAGCGAAAATTCCATTAATTATATATATATATATATATATATATATATATATATATATATATATATATATATATATATATATATATATATATATATATATATATATATATATATATATATATATATATATATATATATATATATATATCTATATATATCTATATATATCTATATATAGATAGATCGATCTATCTATCTATCTATCTATCTATCTATCTATCTATCTATCTATCTATATATATATATATATATATATATATATATATATATATATATATATATATATATATATATCGACATCAATATTTCACTTGTACGGTTTGTTATCTTTAAAAACTTTATAAAATGGGAAATTTTTATATATATGTGTACACTAAAAATTTCTATATACAAGTCTAAAAGGTTTAGGTTATATTTTCTCCGCCACAGCTTCTTCTTTCTTCAGGCCTTTAGGGCGTCAATTAGTTTCTAAATAAAGGGGTGATGACATGTTGTAGAATTTTGAATTGCGTTATGCCA
>NC_090725.1:61965094-61970094 GCF_036898095.1 Palaemon carinicauda | reverse complement strand
TATATATATATATATATATATATATATATATATATATATATATATATATATATATATATATATATATATATATATATAGGCGAGAATGATCATGAATGGGAGGTAAATCAGTTGTTGTTTGCGGTTGATACTGTACTGGTAGCAGACACAGAAGAGAAGCTTGACCGACTAGTGACAGAATTTGGAAGGGTGTGTGAGAGAAGGAAGTTGAGAGTTAATGTGGGTAAGAGTAAGGTTATGAGATGTACGAGAAGGGAAGGTGGTGCAAGGTTGAATGTCATGTTGAATGGAGAGTTAGTTGAGGAGGTGGATCAGTTTAAGTACTTGGGGTCTGTTGTTGCAGCAAATGGTGGAGTGGAAGCAGATGTACATCAGAGAGTGAATGAAGGTTGCAAAGTGTTGGGGGCAGTTAAGGGAGTAGTAAAAAATAGAGGATTGGGCATGAATGTAAAGAGAGTTCTATATGAGAAAGTGATTGTACCAACTGTGATGTATGGATCGGAGTTGTGGGGAATGAAAGTGACGGAGAGACAGAAATTGAATGTGTTTGAGATGAAGTGTCTGAGGAGTATGGCTGGTGTATCTCGAGTAGATAGGGTTAGGAACGAAGTGGTGAGGGTGAGAACGGGTGTAAGAAATGAGTTAGCGGCTAGAGTGGATATGAATGTGTTGAGGTGGTTTGGCCATGTTGAGAGAATGAAAAATGGCTGTCTGCTAAAGAAGGTGATGAATGCAAGAGTTGATGGGAGAAGTACAAGAGGAAGGCCAAGGTTTGGGTGGATAGATGGTGTGAAGAAAGCTCTGGGTGATAGGAGGATAGATGTGAGAGAGGCAAGAGAGCGTGCTAGAAATAGGAATGAATGGCGAGCGATTGTGACGCAGTTCCGGTAGGCCCTGCTGCTTCCTCCGGTGCCTTAGATGACCGCGGAGGTAGCAGCAGTAGGGGACTCAGCAGTATGAAGCTTCATCTGTGGTGGAAATGTGGGAGGTTGGGCTGTGGCACCCTAGCAGTACCAGCTGAACTCGGCTGAGTCCCTGGTTAGGCTGGAGGAACGTAGAGAGTAGAGGTCCCCTTTTTGTTTTGTTTCTTGTTGTTGTCGGCTACCCCCCAAAATTGGGGGAAGTGCCTTTGGTATATGTATGTATGTATATATATATATATAAATATATATATATATATATATATATATATATATATATATATATATATATATATATATATATATATATATATATATATATATATATATATATATATATATATATATATATATATATATATATATATATATATATATATATATATATATATATATAGTATATATATATATATATATATATATATATATATATATATATATATATATATATATATATTCATATATATATATATATATATATATATATATATATATATATATATATATATATATATATATATATATATATGTATATATATATATATATATATATATATATATATATATATATATATATATATATATATATGTTTTTTTTGTGTGTGTGTGTGTTTGTTGAAATCATTGTTAGGAATCTTCACCTGCACAAATTAGATAAGGTGCAGCCAACACTAGAAATAACGAAATTAATATTTTAATTGAGATTAGTTCTTTTACTTTCAGGGATGCTTTTGTGGTACAATGACACTTGGAAGCCCTATATAAAGCAGGACCTGTAATATCTGTATACATCGCACAGCTTATTCGAGATTAATTTTACTTTCACATTATTTAACCACTCAGTAAACCAAAAATCCTCTGTTTCTTGTTGAAAACATTAATATCATCAGTTTTTAAGATGTCTAGCGGAAGCTTGTCATATAGTATATGCGCTACATATATGAAAGTGCTAGAGCATACAGCAGAGTGCCAAACTGGTTCCAATAACTTAAAACCATATTAAAATATTCACATGTCAATATGATTTGTTGGTTGCACAATGTGTAGTAATTCTCTTAGATATTTTAATGTCCGGTTCTGACATCTTGATGAATCAATACACATAGCTATCAGAAGAGCTGTAGATAAGATGAAATGAATGCCAGCAAAGGAAGGAGAGAATGATATCTATAGAATATCAAATTTGAATGAAAACCAAATAAAAGATATTGGCCAGTCAGATGGCATTAATGACAGTGAGTGGTGGCATAAAAATCATATATGTATATTTTTATATTCTTGTTTAAACACAGGACATAAAAAATGGGATTTGGAAGGTAGGGAGGTCAAAGAAACTGGATAAAATAAGAATTGCAATGCACCCAGTCCAAGAGAGGTGGAGATGGAACTTTTGAAAGTATGAAGGTACTTTTTAATAATCAATACTCTACAGAAAGGCAGGATTCTCTTGGGTGGAAGGAGGAATAGTGGAGCTGTTAAGGGCAATAGGAGTTTAGGAAGTAATTCAGCATGACATGGGAGGTAGTGTGAAGGTAAATGCACTAAAAGATAAGGGAAATCCTGTAACATGACATGTGGTAATTATAGTGAAATCAAACTTGCAGATTGTATGTTGAAGGTTCAAGAAAGAATACTTGATAGGAGATTACAGGTACTTGAAAAAAAAAATTGTAAACAGCAGTAGCATTTCTTTAGGACGAGAGGTACTGTTGATGCTATCCTAATAATGTAGGAGTTACAGAATTAAAGGCTGGAAAACAGTTAGAGCTTCTACTGTTTATTTTTAGACCTAAACAGGGTATTGGATAAAATATCAAGGGAGGCAGTGCTTTGGTGCTTAATAAAGAGGAAAGTCGAAGAAAAGGGATTAAAATGCATTGAGTTGTATAACAGAGCAAGAGGAGCAATGATAATAGTCTGTGGCAAAATATATATTTTTTTTTAATTCATAATTGGTTAACATCAAGGATTTGCATGTATTAAGGGGTTAGGAATGGAGATCCTTGGGGATTATCAAAAACAGCCATCGGGTGGCTACTGTAGTGAAGAGTCTGTAGAGGCATACAAAATTGCAGAGAAGGTTAAGAGTGGCAGGAATCTCTCAATCGAGATAGTAAGAGGCTATAGTGTCCAACAAGCAGAGAAGGGATGGGATATTTATAAGAAATAGAAGATACAGAGATAAAAAAAACAGAAAAAAAAACAGAGGGAAGCAGTGAAGCTCAAATGGAATGGAGTGAATTATTTAGTAAGTATAGAGGATAAAGATGTTCAATTGAATTAATGTACTTCATAGCTATTTCATGCCAAAATAACCTGTGCCCACTATACAACTGTGAATAAAAAAAAAGTCAGTGACTATTACAACAAAGAATTTTTTCTTTAATTTACCATTAAATGGTTTTCACGTTACATAGTAGTGGAGTCGGTCTTCATATCACCAAAAGTGTTACAGTAGTTATTTTGATATTTTATTACTTCTATTTCGGACTAATTGCCATGAAAAATACATCTAATTGTATTACTGAATTACCAATATGTTTTTGATGTGCTAATAAGACTTTCCGTTCACGAATTTTTTGTAAATGATTTTCCAATCATCAGACGAAACTTGAGTTTGAAACTCAAAGTGAATGTGGTTGATGGAAATTAGGCAAGTCATTATGACATGCTTCAGCGAAACAAAAACTGTGTATTATTATTATTATTATTATTATTATTATTATTATTATTATTATTATTATTATTATTATTATTAGCTATGCCATAACCTTAGTTGGAAATGCAAGATGCTATAAGCCCAAGGGCTCCAACAGAAAAAATATCACAGCGAGGAAGGAAACAAAGAAATTGATAAAATATAAGAGAAATAATGGACAATTAAAGTGAAATATCTAAGAACAGTAACAACAATAAAATAGATATTTCATACACAAACTATAAGAACTTAAAAAAAAGGGAAGAGAAATAAGATGAATTCACACTTTTTTCTGTTTAAATAATTTGACAACCAGCCTTGAGATATATTTCTGAATACAATGAAATAAAGGACCTTTCTTAAATAGAAAGTACTATTTTAACAAAAGTCTTAATTATTGCAGATGACCCTATTACGTCAAAGAATCGTTGATTCCTACTAAATTCACTTAAAAAAAGATTAAAAAATCTATATTTTCCCCAAATATTATTAGATCACCATACATTTAACTTGGCTCTTCAAGGTCCTAGGAGAGTTGGAAGTAGTACTCAAGCCTACATGGCTGAGGACTATGAAACGTGAAGTTGGAGATGATGAATGGAGAAGTAGAGATTTAAAGTTCAGGATAGAGACGACTGGTGAAATCTAATCGAGGCCCTTTGCGTCGGTAGGCGTAGGAGGAGATAATGACACTTTCGACATATTTCATCAAATAATATCAAGTTCTACTATCTGGCAATCATTTCACGATCGGGCAAGTCTGACACAAACCATAGTATCACCTTAAGTATGAAAGATCAAATATCTGTTAATGAAAACATAACGTTACTTCATTGATAAACTGATATTGTTCGAAAAGCAGAAAAATAGTGTTTAAGAAATCTCCTATAAGAAAAAAGAATCAACTTTTGAAGCAAATTATATTCACCTGCCAGATCAATAAGATTGCAAATAACCTAAAACTAACGTTAAGCTTCTTTCATTAGCTACTACTACTACTACTACTACTACTACTACTACTATGAATGATATTACTTGGGTAATAATAGCTTTATTATAAAGTAAAATCTTTCGCTATTTCATTTGACTTTTTTCCTAATCACTTGTTAATTCTCTTCCAGTTTCTATCATTTGATTAAACTCCAGTTTCTATTCACGCAACACATTCAGGGTAATTCGAACTTAAGCCGATATGCAGACGAATAATTAATCTTCGAGGAGCTCTGCTCTTATTCTGACAACGCCATTTACTAATCTTCCTTATCAGGATCAGAACCATTCGCCTCCCAGTTAGTAAGAGGTTTATACCGTTGTTTGCGGTTGAGAATTTCAAATAAGAATTTTAGGTCTAAAAAAGTTTCTTCTTATTAAAAAATCCCGGA
>NC_090725.1:61952594-61957594 GCF_036898095.1 Palaemon carinicauda | reverse complement strand
GAAAGAACATTTCATCTTTATATGAAATCACCGTTTTTCAGATGCACATTTCAAAACGTTTACCCTTTAGGGCTATCCGACATATTTGGAGTAACATGGGAATCCAGAATATTTATAAAGTGTTTGTCTAAGAAGTAAGCTGGAGAATGTCATTGATAGAGCGAAGTAAAGTGGGCAAGGGATCGGATCCATGTTATACACCACTAGACGCTGGGATGGGGGCAGATATTGTACTATCAATAATAATACGTATAAAGGGGTCAGATACAAAGATAAAAGTTAGAGTAAGAACAGAGAAATTTTGATTAACCAGACATAAACTCTGCTAAATGCGCGTAAAATGTAGATATGGCCAATTGTTGGTATGATAAGAAAGATGAGGCCTAGTCTGTCAAAGGTAGGCGATTATATTTGCTTATGCTTTGATGAGGTAGAAAGTAAAGTAATAAAGCATTTGGCTATTAGACACTTTCAGGAAGAAGGGGTGTGTAGTATTAAAAATAAAAGCACGTATGTAAGTTTGCTTGTATTGTAATCTTTCAAAGGGCTACAAAACCGGATCTTGGCTAAGCGACTCGTTCATCATTAACAGTGTAGGAACCCTGCAGATATTGTGAACCGAGAATATAGTGGAGAGTTTAGGATTTATTTTGTACATTGTAGGATATTAAGAAGCATTAGTATTACATGAAGGAGTTGGCTAAAACATGATGGCCAAAGAGTTTTATGTTATTTTTTTTTTCTGTAAGGTAGTAAGCCATATGAGTCTGAAGGAATAATTTAGTTAGTTTCATTGAGAAAAGATCAAGCAAGAAAAAAATGAAAATTTAAGATTTTCTTGTGCAAGAAAAATTGATTTTTAAAGTAAAAATATACCTGAATCCTAAAGGAGACTTGAATTACAATGGAAAAGGAGACTTTCAGTATTCTTGTCAATATATGTTTGCAATGTGTATTTACACCTGCATAATTGCTGTGGTCTTATAAGTGATTAAATAGTAAACACTTTTCTGCACACAGCTATTTCAAGAAAATTATTCAAAACAAGTGGAGACTGCTACTAATTTCAAATGGAAAAGTTATCCATAGATTTTCAATAAGTGGCTTCCCGTTTGGATGGAAGCCCAGCTTCGATAAAAAACATTATTATTTTTTATTTTTATAAAAATAATTACATCCGTATATTATACCAATTGGGCATTGTAGTCGAGTTTATGTATATATGTATCTATCTTATTTTTGCGTATCCATCTCACCATTGTTGGATTATTTGTTTGAATTAATAGTGAAGTTATATGGAAAATAGTCAGAACCCTTTCATGTCTCTGGAATACTTAAATTGACTATACCCAAATCAATAACAAAAGCCAGTTTATTCTTTAAAGTTTTGGTCATGAGTTAGCTTCAACTTTTCACATTATAATTTTTAAAGTGAAATGAGATGCATGTATATGATCAATTCCATTCATTTATACAACTGAATGTTGTTCAAGAACTACAATGTTTAATCTCTGTAATATGCTGTCTATCAAAACATGCACTGAGGAGAACAAGAAATTGAAGCGTTATTGTGATGTCACAATGTGTATGCTCATAACCTGAAACACCCACTGGAATCAATAATGCAAAGAGAGAGAGAGAGAGAGAGAGAGAGAGAGAGAGAGAGAGAGAGAGAGAGAGAGAGAGAGAGAGAGAGAGAGAGAGAGAGAGATTTATTGGATATTCCATTCAGATACGACAGGTCAGGAATTATCAATAATTGTTATTACGGATCACATTCAAATACTTTTGAAAAACCACAGAAACACGAAAAATGGTATTTACCAAAAATGGATCTTTAACTGGTTATAACAGGTTAGATCCTTTTATGGTTGCTAAAAACAAGAAACATTCCTTCATCCTCCTCTCTGTGTAAAATTATTACCTCCTCCAACGAAGATGGAAGGAGGTTATGTTTTCACCCCTGCATGTGTGTAAAATTTATTAACTCTTTTAATTGCAGAGAAATAAGACTTGCATGGATAAACTGCTTTGTAAAAAAGGTTGAAATAATTCGATTTTGGAAGATCATGGTCAAAGGTTGAGGTCACGATCAAGCAAAAAGTTCAATTTCCGTAATCAGCCATAAGTTAGGAGAACGTTATCATCAAGACTTCAAACTTTGTTTAAATTTGAGTGTATGAAAATCCACGCTAATTAATACATGTTAAGCTCAAGGTCAAGGTCAAGCACGAGCAAAAGGTAAATGAATAAATAGCCGCAAGGAGGTCTGCGTTCTACTGAGTGCCCCTCTAGTTTCCATTCTGTTTTAGGTCAAAGCGATGTGATCTTGGCCTAATGTATTGTTTTAAAGGTATTCTGATGTCAAACTTTGAATATAATTAACAAAGTATATTTCTGCCCTTCATTTTGGGAGTGTTTTTTTTTTTTTTTTTTTTTTTTTTTTTTTAAATGAGCTCTTCCCTAGTTATTTTTCCTCTTCCTAACAACGCTTTTTTACTTATACGAACTCGTTTTACCTAGGTTGTACGTACATCAGGGTTCAATGGGATTGCAACCATGCCTGTTACCTTCTTCCTTTCCTTGACTTATGAAAGTTTCAGCATTTTATTTATACAAAAAATTGGACAGTAAATGACAAATTAATGAAATTCAAAGACTATCTTTTATCCCCAGAATAATATTTTTGCAGCACTTGCGGGCAAGAGCCCGTGTCTGGGTGGAAGGGCCTGTCACTCAAGAACATTGTAGCTAGTTACCTAGTAAGGTACGAGGTCCTTTGAAGAAGAAGAGCCCATTTTCTATTAATCTTACTGCGTTCCTTACCAATATAAAAGTATCATCGAGAAATTCCAATATTGGTAAACGATGCAAGGTTAAACCACTGACTAGCCGCTAGATGATATTTGAAATATGGCACTCCTGTGAAGTGCCATTATTATCAAAACTAGTAATGACTATAAATCAATAGAGAGGAAACAACGTAAGCTGTAGTATATAACTATATCAAAAGGTGGTCTATGTGAAGGCAACTTAATTTATGAAAGAGAATCATGTGTCTGAATATCTATGAAGCAATTTACTGCACACTATTCAATGTCTCTTTCTTAGTGGGAATTAACGTGATGAAAGGGTTTTTGTATCGCTATGTTCAGCGAAGCTGTACTAGTCGGGGTCACCAATACTAGATTGGTTTGGTGTCAGTGATCTTCCACCATCACCAATCCGTAGGAAGAAGCGTTTTGAGGAAAACTGGCCAAACCCCAGACAGGATTAACGGATGTCTGAAGCCTTTGTCCTGCAGTAGACTAAAAACGTATGTTGTATATTCATTATATACAATGAGACGGAATCAATTTTGATGACTTTTTGAGAAAAAAAAATCGGAAAAAATAGGAGGTTGTGGCTGTATGAAAAAACTATAATAATAATAATAATAATAATAATAATAATAATAATAATAATAATAATAATAATAATAATAATAATAATAATAATAATAATAATAATGGGGGAGTGAAGAAGAAATTTTACCAACTTATACTAGTAGTAGAGGGAAATAGACATAAGGAATCATAATAATCTCGAGAGTGAAAGATAAAAGAAAATCCACACTTTGTTTTATAATTCATAACAATTAATTCTTAAGTCATGTAGATATAGTAGAGATCACACTATGTCTATTATAGCCATAAACTTATATATTAGAAATTACAAATCATCCACTGTCGTTTATAAAATATTTCCGATTATTTCAATATAAATCTTTAGCGCTTTGATTCCACGGGATATGCAATTCTTCAGAAATCATATGAAAATAGATAGAATCGTATACATTAATAGCACTGCCACATTGATAACAACATTCATTGTGGAAACAATTAAACCATTCATATTTAGAGCGAGTCGATTAGTTCTGAATGGACTGCTTCAATGAAATAACATTACCAGCTTTATAAATGCATATTTTATGTTACAGTCAAAGATAATCTATTATTCGTGAACAGAATTTGAAGTTCATATTTTATCGCTTATGTTTTTGCTATAATTTTGACTTCACCTTTCCTTAATTCTCATTATCGCTACTGTAGGGATATTAAACGAACAGAGCATGGTTGAGAGTTTTTGAGAGGGTTCTAGATGAGAGATTATGAGAGATTGTAAAGATTTGGAAACAACACTATGGATTCATCATGGGGAGAGGGACAGTGAATACCATCTTTATAGTAATAGGCTAGAGGGAAACGAAAATTTCTTCTGTTCTTTAGTAGATCTAGATAAGGCTTATGATAGAATCCCGAGAGAAATTATGCATTGGTTCTTGATGATGATGAAAATCAAGAGAAGGTGGTTAGAATAGTTGGGATGATGTACTGAAGAACAAGAGAAAAAAAGAGTACTAGCAGTTCTGGAAACAAAATCTCTTTAAGCTGGTGTTGAATTGCACCACGGGTCAACATTAAGCCGTCTTTTATGTGTTGGTCATGGAAGAGTTAATTGATGAGATACCAAACGAAGAGCTGTAGAAGTCGCTCTATGAAGATGATTTGGCGATAACCACTGAGAATGAGGAAGACTTATAGAAAAAGGTTTATAGAGTGGCAGGAGACTTTGGAGAGGGGTGGTTTAAGTGTAAATGTTGGTAAGACTGATGATATGGTAAGCAATATGGAAAATAGGTACGTGATAGCCATATATGAAAGTAGAGGGTCGATTACAAAACAAATGGAGCAATTTTCATATCTGGGCTCTAATTTAAGTTAGGAGGGAGGATGTTAAGCTTAAGTTGAAAATAAGGTAAAAGTATCATGGGGGAAGTGGAGGAGGTAGCAGGAGTGATATGCGATAGGAAATGCCAGTCTAGCTAGAAGTCAAGTTTTATAGCATAGTTAATTATTATATGGATCCAAAACGTTGGCTCTGAGACGAGAAGAGGAACAAAGATATCATATATGAGAATGATGAAGTGGATTATTAGAATGTCACTGCTTTAACTTTTG
>NC_090725.1:61932594-61945094 GCF_036898095.1 Palaemon carinicauda | reverse complement strand
ATTCGCTCAAATATTTAACAGAATATCAGGAAATATAATGGGATGATTTACCATAATCCAAGGGAAATTTGCTTAGATTTTCGCAGTAATTGGGTCAAAGGTCAAGGTTAAGGTAATGAAAAGGTAAAAAAAAAATCTTATTGAGAAATTTTGGTCAATTTTTGTTCGGTTTGCAGGAAACTACTGTCGAAATGTGTATATTTCTATTACCTATCTTATGATTTGGGGGTGATTGCGTCAAAGGTCATTATAATAATATCCTTTTGCTCTATCGTGGTCAAATTTTTGTCCGATTTGCATAAAAGTAGTCATTAACTGTTCATGACTCAATTGGCTTTTTTGTGATATACATGGCTGGGTTAAAGTTAAAGGTCAAGGGCAAAAAGAGGTAAAAAATGTGTTTTTGCGATTTGGTAAATTTTTATGCGATTGGCATGAGAGTAATTCAAAAATATGCATAATTCAATTGCATATCTTTGAATATGCAACGTGATACAGTGACGTCATTACCCTTGTTACCGGTTGGGGTTCAAAGGTCAAAGGGGTCAATGAGCTTGCAAATGGTCTAGGTTCCCTCATTACGCAGATATTGTTATATAACTGATTTGCATAACAAGGGAAATTTAATTAGACTTGTTATTGTAATGAAAAGGTCAAGAAACCTATTTTTGCTACATCGTGATTAATTTACATCCGATTAGCATGAAACTAGTGCCAAAATATGCATAATTCAATTGCCTATCTTGTGATATACAACAAGATAAAGTGGTTGCTGTTGAAAGGCTAGTGGAGTCTATGAACTTGCAAAACGTGCAGGTTTTTCATGCCACTGGTATCCGATTTGTTTTCATAGCCATGGTAACAATGTGCCGTGACGACGGTATACACTCTCCCGAGTGCCTGTTTTTTTTATTTTTTCTTTTTTTCTTTTTTTTTGAGGGGGGAGCGTGTTGTAACAATCACGCATCTCCTAATGGGAGAGAAGTTTTAGTTAGCGGTTTCACAATACTTCCTAATTTTTTGAAAGGAGAGAATGTGACAGAAATTGACGTTGTGGGACAAGATTTTTAATGGCAATCGAAAAATTCTAAGATCATAAAAGATAACATAGAGTTTACTTATTACGAAATCTGCTACTAAATTACTGATCAATCCATAAATCCGAGGATGCTGATGTTTTATTACTTTAATAATACATGTATGTTTTTTTTTGTAGATGAAGTTAAACGTTTACATATAAATTCAAGATATACGTCTAGTCAAAAATAGTATTAAATTCTCATTTATACCACAAGTTATAGGATTATGCACCAGCAATATTTATTTTAACCGAAAAAATCAACAACGGCAAATATATGGTATATTAAGATTAACAGTTATTTCACAAAATCTTCCATGAGACTCTGTGATGAGTACGTTGAAATGAAAAAATAAAAATGAGATAAAAACTGTTAACGATGAAATATCCACTGTGTCATTGTTAGTAAATCTGATTTTGCCTTACAGACTATTAAGACTAACGATAAGAAAAAAAAATAACTATAGTGCTTTTCATTTTTCTTGTACCTTATTTGAATTATTAATGAGTTATTCAACAGTATACAACTTAAGCATTTATTTGCTAGTTTTTCTTGTTTCAAGGATACCATGTTCACCTTATGAAATGCAATTTGTGGAGTTAGTGATCTGAAGCTATTCTGGGACAAAACATTTCGTTGGTAACCTAAGGACTGATTCTCTGTCATTCTTGAAAAGTAGTTATAATGATAGAATTAGATATATTAATATATGGGATTGATCAATATTTATATATTCAATATCTATGATTACCTAATAATATAGAACATGTTGCCTGTACACAAATGCAATATTCGAGCCTTTTGAAACAACTATTATTATGATCATATCTATTTACCTCCGCCAACGAAATAGCAAGGGGGTTATGTTGCACCCCCTCTTTGTGTGTTTGCTTTTTAACAGTTCCCTGGACACAATTTTGATAGAAGAATAATGAAAATTGAAGGGATTAACCGTTAGGCAAAACGCTGGAAGTGATCAAGTTTTGGAAGGTATAGGTCAAGGTCACGGTCAAGAAAAAGGTCCAATTCAAGTAATCAGCCAAGAGTCTGCACATTGTTGTCACAGACACTTAAAACTTGGTTCATATTTGTGTGTGTAAAATTCCGTGCAAATTAATCGTGTTAAGGTAAAAGGTCAAGGTGAATGTCAAGCAAAAGCTCTAGAAATAAGCTACCGCGGTGGAGGTGTGCGCCCTACTGAGTGCCCCCCTAGATTAATAATGTAGTAAAGTAATCCTAACAAATTACTACCCAACCGGTTTTTTCTGACGTTGGTAACCCGCTAATGGTATCTAAAAAACTAATTTGCGGAATGGTATATAATCTAAGACAAAATATCTCGTGAGTCTGGTATAACTACATATTTTGGTTTTTCTATTCTGGCTGGAGTCGGGTATACTATGCCAAAACCCGGCTAAGACCCTTCTTGTCTGCCTGTTCGGCACCATAAAGCAGATATAACATTAGAATATGCTGAGATACTCTGGATTGCTATAGATTTTTTTTTCTTTAACGTGGACCAAATTGCCGGAGGCATCATTAGTGGAGAAGGAGCTGATTATTTGTATTAGTCTAAAAGCAGGAAGGAGATTTTGTAAGTGGTATGGGAAAACTCCACTAAGCAAATACATGTCATTCTCCGTAAGATTCTTTAACTTGGCTGAATTAATAATAAAAAAAATATATACTATTGTTATTTTAAATAATTCATCAGTACTTCAATATTCAATATGCAATTGTTGTCTTTGGAAGCATTTTGTTGTTTTCCAGTTTTCTTCTGTTATTTAATTGAAAGAGCTTATATTTTTTCTTTTTTTCATTAATACACTAATTTCAGAATAATAAGATAAATGGGAAGACTATTTAGAATCATTTCATGCTTCAGTTATTTGTCACGGCTAATTGCGGAAAATATCTGATAAAATATTTATAATGTATTACAATAACTTATGCTCCCATTGCTAATGAATTTCCTATATTAAATTAACAAAATTAATTAGACCAGTATAACTAATAGACTTCGAATTTCAATTTCACAAATGAATGTTGCCTTTCAAATCAGTGTGAGAATTTAAGGAAAGATAAAAATGGGATCCCAATTTTGATATAGGATTTATGTATTAGAATGTTAAATGTAAATCTCCATACTGTTACCACATTTCCAGGGACGTCCTATTCAACCTTGGGGAAACAGGAATGGGAAAACAACCTTTTCTTTTCATCCCAGTGCTTAAATAGCTTTAATGTTAAAAACTTTTAAACCGCAAAATTTTCTTGAAGCGTTTTTCACTCCACACCAATGTAAAAAATGAATGATGTGTTGAGGTCATGTATCATGACCTTCCTCCTGTTACACTATTTGCCCTTTTGCACTAGAATTTTCATATTTTTCTTTACAAACCGATCCATAGCTAGACTACCTTCCTGCTGGAAGCAATTTCAGTGGTGAGCAATGTAGTAACCTGTCTTTTATGTAGGTGGAATGAACTTCGAAATATGGATGGGAATACACTTACTGCAATCTATAAGCTACGAGATTTTCAGGGGTCCTTCCGGGACATGTTAAAAAATTGCTATGAAGGGCGTCGGAAAAACGGATTTTGAGCGAAGCGAAAAATCTATTTTTGGGTGAGATAGCCATGTCATCCTGATGGAAGTTCCCCTTAAATTAGCTTCCTAAGTGATATATGTACTACAGTGATATTCCTAGAGAACATTACCTTTAGGTATCTAGAATTCTAACTCCTGGCGCGAATATCCTTAAATTTTCTCTCAAGTGTATCGCATAATATCAAGGACGTATTCTTGACACACCTCATAGCCATCTGCACCCCTAATAGCGTTTACGCTTCGAGGAGGTGTGGCAAAATAAAAGGGAGCCGTATCAAGACTACCCCATTCTCGTACTACTATTGAGTATGATAACAGCGCCAATCCCACGATGGCGGACATTCCTTGTAGCATTGAGCATGGTGTTACGGATACAGTACCACGGTGAGAATACTGTGAAGATCTTTTCTTTTTAGAAGAGATGGTAGGGTCCATCAGGATGACATGGCTATCTCACCCAAAAATAGATCTTTTGCTTCGCTCAAAATCCGTTTTTTGGGCTCAAGCCATGTTGTGCTGATGGAAGCATACCAGAGCATTAGTGTATATGTGGATTTTCATCAGTGCCTTAACCTTATTGCAACCTTTTCTATGGTTATGGGGACCAATTGAGACGAGTGATGTCACCGTTACTCGTCACCATCACAAATCATAAACAATGTTAGTGCTTCCTGCCTCCTACAGGGAAGAGTCATCTAGACTGTAGAAAAGGGGTCTCGAGGTTAACATATATTGTATGACCAAACATAAGTATACACTGAATATACAAATACTCTTATAGTTGTATATTTTGCTAAAATAACACCAGTGTCTCTTATATCTATTATTTAATGCATACAAATATATGAGGGATACTTTCTTTGGTAAGTTGAAGAACTTTTGCATGTATACATACAATTGTCTGGTGAAAGTGGACGCACTACATTCTAATAGACATTTATTCCTAATAAATGACTAAAAGAGATGTTCAGTAAAACGAATCTAGTATGACAATGGGATTATACCTGTAACGAGTACAGGGACTATATTTTTTTCTTGAAGGAAGAAATGATGAGTGCCACTCTCACACTGAAGAAAAATTATAAAACAGTTTCTCTTCATAATTCCTGTACTGGTTACTTCTATATGCACTGTGTACTTTGTACACCGGCACTAGTGTTATCTGTATAATTCCACACTTGGGATTTTGTACAGAGCTAGTGTTATCATGGAAACACTTAATCAAAAGAAGTCACACCTAGGAAGGATGACCTCTTCTCCCTTTAATTGGCAGTCCCAGTCAATTAGCTGTTCATCGTAGAATTTAGACGGCAGGTTAAATATTCTACCTGGCGTCACCAAATATCGCTTCAGATCATGGACTTGTCTAGCATTGTGTTTGTAGAACACTCTGGATGATTCTCATCCATTACATGTGCGAGGACATGTGAGGTCCCAAACCATTAACGGTTTACCACAGTAATTAGGGGGCAGGTTTTAATATACTACCTGCCGCCACTACGAAGTGTTTCAGTTCATGCACTTGTTTTGCATAGTGTTTGTAAAACACTCTGGATGATTTCCATCCAGTGTATGAACGAAGGCGCTCAAAGTCCATATACTGAAAGAAGTTCATTGATGAAGCAATCTTTCTCGGATCATGACCTGTGGGATTACTGTCTGGATCTGCTCTAGGAATAAAGTAGGTGAGCTTCGCCCTTAGTTGTTTTAGGGATACATTTGATCCAGAAGTTTCTCCTTTAAAGAGCTCTCCTCCCTGAAGTCTGAAGTTCTACGAAGATAGACCTTTAGACACTCTTCAGGACATAGAGAGACATCATCCTTCAGAGGGCAGATTCTCCAGGGACCCCACCTCTTAGTGGGTAGCTCGTTTTTAGCGAGAAAGGATGGATCAGGAAAGAGATTCAGTTCTCCCACTTCCGTGAACTGAATGTGACCCTTATCTCTGGAAAGGGCCACTATTTCACTAACTCTAGCCCCAGAGGCTATAGTAAACAGAAAAATAACCTTTTGGGTTAGATCCTTAAGAGAACAATCTTCATTGTTCACAGATGAGGCATAATGTAAGACCTTGTCCAAAGACCAAGAGATGGGCTTTGGTGGAACTGCGGGCCTAAGCCTAGCACATGCCTTCGGAATCTTATTAAAGATTTCATTCGCCAGATCCACTTGAAAGGCATATAGGAGAGGCCTAGTCAAGGCTGACTTGCACGTATTTATCGTATTGGCCGCCAGACCTTGGCTACGAAGGTGGACAAAGAAGGACAGACAGAAGTTTATTGAATTTTCTTTTGGTCCTTTTGCTTTGACAAACGCAACCCACTTTTTCCAGGAAGACTCATATTGTCTTCTAGTTGACTTGGCCTTGTATTCTTCTATGGATTCTATATTGCCTTCTGAGATCCCAAACCTTTTTTTTAAACCACTAGAGCGAGAAAATCATGAAATGAAGGGCTTGGGTTCTCTGATAAAACGAAGGCAGTTAATTTCTGAACCTTCGGAAATATACCTAGGATTAGAACTAGGACCAGCCTCATCTTCAGTTTCTTCATTAGGGAGGAGAGATTGCTCTTGGGCTATCTGGGAACCAAAAGAGCTACTCCCCCTTACAAGTATCTGAACCTGTTGAGGACCTTCAGCAGGTGATTGGATGGGATGAACAGGTATACCTGAGTCCATCCCTTTCATTCCAGAGACATGTCGTCTATCAGTCCCACTAGAGGATCCTCGTGTGGGGCTACATATCGAGGTATTTTCTTGAAGACGCTCGTAATGAAGAGGTCGATCTGCAGTTCCGGGACTTGTTCCCATCTGGGAGGGAATACGTCTGCGGCCATGGACCATTCCAACTCTATCGGCTTGGATCGAAATAGAGTATCCACCGTCACATTGTGGATCAGTTGTAAATGAACTGCTGGTAGGTGCCATCGCTTCAAGAGAGGGATAGGTAACTTCACCAAGACTGTATGAAACGTTCGATTTTGACGTCTTATTATCGCTTCGGTGTCCCATATCAGTTGTAGGGAGTCTGATCTGTGTGGAGGGGGCTTCCCCACTCATGAAAGGACCAACAGAGTCTTGGGACTTTCATGCTTTAATTTTTCTTAGAGAAGCGATTAAAGAGGGACCGATCTCAGTCTTTTTTCATCTCTTGAAGCGTTTGATGCGTGTTTTCTCTAGGCTCTTAACACATCTTTCGGGTGTGCCCCCAGCACCAGGTCTGTCACTATTGCGAACTTGGGAAAGTTTAGCGCTTTCCCCTGTTGGCATTATGGCAATCTGACTGATTACCTGAGTCTCTTGACAGACCTCACGAGTTCCTTTTATATTCCCAAGGGAAAGGAGAGTTGATGTGTCCGAAGGTTTCGATGGTTTTTTAACCATCGAAACCCCTGAGCTGGAGAAAGTCGAGACTTCTAGAAGCTTATCTTGCATCCGTGATGTCCCGGGAACCGGGTCATCTCTTTGAATGCACATTGGCCATACACTTCGGGTGCTGCCCACCCCAGCCTCTCGATCAGGTATATTAATACCTGAACTATTTCTAGGCTTGACTTTGACGTGACTAAGTTCTTCAATCCTATGAAGATACTTAGGACTGTGAGTCCGACACGTATCTTTCCTAGGATGAATGTTACTCTCTGTAACATGAATTCTAGATAGGAGGAAGGGGGGTGGTTGACTGGAGGGTTCCGAAGGACACCTTTTAGGTCTGACAAGACTACAAACACCCCTAATTGGAACAAGGTCCATATGTTCAGAAGGATTAACATTCAGAACATGCTGTTTTTTATGAACTTGTTGAGTGGCGACAAGTTCAGAATGACTCAGAGATTTCTGGAGTCCTTCTCATGATCACAAAACAGCTTTCCCTGGAACTCGATGAGCTATATTTTTCTTACCACCTGTATGCTCTATAGCTCTCAGGTATTCTCCTCCAGGAGGGTTTTGAACTGTAGGAGAAAGTAAGGAAATGATGGTAGGGGCATTTCTGTATCCCATCAATGGCTCATCTTGAATAGGCTTTGGACCGAAGGATCGAAGGTCTTGCGATCCTGAGGGAATGTTCCTCCTACCCGAAGCGTCCTTATGCTTCGAATAGTCAGTAGGGTTAGACTTTTGACCATCTGCCCTCTAGCATTGTGGTCACTGGAATAGTGGGATGTTGTTGAGCAGCCCGGATATTTACAGCATTTTCGATCTTTTTAGGTTGGGGACCCACAACCACAGAAGATTTTCTCTTTGAAAGAATGCCCCCTTTTTGGAGAAGACTTATGTTCTCCATGGTGGCGTTTTTAATTACTTCCTTAATGACCTCGTGTGGGAAGTGGTCTTTACCCCAGATGTTGGAAAATATTAGCTTCCTTGTTTCGTGTTTCACTGTTGCAGCAGCGAACACAAACTCTCTACATGCTCTCCTAGCCTTCATAAAGGCGTAAAGATCTTTCACCAGGGGAGCCATATGCATTTTGGCTATGGCCTTGAGGATTTCTGGGTTATTTTCGTAGGTTGAACACAACTCTATGTAGTTTTGTAGAGAAAGGAATATGGCAAGTCTCTCCTTCGACTCATGTTCATTATACAAGAGCAACTCAGACAATTTAGGGAGACATAGCTTGAATTGTCGACTTGCGACATCCTTGCCTAATTTTCCTACTGGAAATGTCAAATTGACTTCCTTTCAATCCTTTTCCTGTCCGGGAAAAGCTGGTGATGAAGGTTTGCACTCATTGAGTGTGGGACATGGCTTACCTGCCTCTACCGCTTTGGCAACAGAAGTAAATGCCTTCCCCATAAAGGGGAATGAGAGTGAAGTAGGAGCAAGAAAGGAAGGGTGTCTCTTTTTCAGTGAGAATACCCTCGACTCTGAATAACCCGCCTTTTTTAGACTACCTGAAAGGATAGTCTGTGCCTTATCATGTTCGAGAATCATGACCTCCTTTGGTTCCGTTCCTTTTCTTGACTTTGGTTCGTACTTCAGTCGAACCCAACAATTAGGGAAAGCATCAAAGCTTGACCAAAATTGAATTTTTTCCAAAGGAACAGCACCTATTTACTCTGCAAACCTCCAGGGATTGGTTGTGGAGCATGTTGGAAGGTCTTGATTCATGGGTCGTTTGACTGACCCCTGGGAAGCGACAAGAGAAGCTTTACGAGGCTCTATCTTGCGTTTTACTTCCCTCTTTTCGTTTTGTTTATGAAAGTTCTCTATTTGATTATTCAGCTGGATACATAATTATACCATATTATCCAATTGAGGGGTAGAAGACAAAGATGTCGACATTGATGGCTTTATAGCCGGCATATTCAGAGGAAATTCCAACACAACATTTTTTTCTTCTATCCTGGGGCACTTCTTGCCCTCAATCCCAAAGGTTTTCTGATCGTCAGGGGATGTAGTTGGTTCCTGAGGCACAAACTATTTTCTCACTTGCTTCCGGAAATAGTAGCTTACGCATCCTATCATTAGGAAGGAAAGGTCCCGGAGAGATCTTTTGAAAGCCTCTCACCCAGTTGCGTAATTTATTTTGAGCTGTATCCCTAGTCTCCGTAGACTTGGGATTTTCAAAACCTTCAGACGTTAATGTCCGACATATATTGCAAACCTGTGGGTTCCAATAATGTAGGGATCCGGAAATAATATTGCAGGGGGCATGCAAGTATTATGACCGTAAAAATACTTACTTTTGGCCTTGCAGAGGACTGCAGCACAAGGTATCTGATGTTCCTCCTGTAAAGAAAGGAAAACCAAATGAGTATACAATGGATTATCTCCTTGACAATCAACATGCAAATGTCCTTTACAATAGAGTAGCTTAGGATAGGAAGCTGTAAAGGGATAGCAGGAGATACATACTTGTGTACCCCTGTGAGCAAATGCTGTTACCTCCCTTCAGTATTAACTACATGGAGATTTCTCTATTAACTCCAAGTAAAAGGGCTCTTACCCCTAGGGGTAGAGAAGTATCAAATCACTGTCCCAAAATAATGTTAATACTCTGGGGTCAGGATGACTGATTCTCGATCAGAATATTGAAGAAAACTATTCATTCAATATATGAGCCGTACCAGCGGAATGCTCGTACAAGGGTACCCAAGGTATGTCAGAAAATACTACTGTATAATGGTACTGTAGTTTTCTAATTGCAGTAAGTCCATATTGCAATTTACTGGCTACTGTACATCATGTATTGTAGTCTAGTTATTATGCTGCCTTCATAGTAACATATGACATTACTGTCCATCTAGCATGAAGCCAGCTGGACTAGGAAAATAAAGATATATATTTCTATATCCCACTCAGCCTATTTGCTGTAGTCTTCCTACTATATTAAAATATAGAGTTTCCTGATCAGGGAGACTCAAGGAAAAAGGCTCTACCCTTTAAGGGTTAGGAGTGTATTACTCTTGCCTAAAAGTGTTTAATATTGTAGGGTAATCATAATACTGATTCTAATCCGGATATTGAAGAAATCATATTCATTCAATATAGGATTGGGCTCAGCAAATGCCTGTGTTGGATATCGAAAATATATTGGAAATAACTACTAGTATAAAATAAATAGTAGTTTTCTATCTGCAGTACAATCTATACTGCAGATATACTGCACAGAGAGAGATAGCATGGAAAAAAGGCTACTCCATACTGTGAATGTATACAGTAATTAAGGATGTAAAAGTCTAATTTGACTGCCTTTCTCCAGAAAGAAGGTTCTAATGGAAGGGGAAAATGTACCATTCAGGCTTCTATGCAGCTACACTACTATTGCCAGCAAGGTATCGCCGATACACTGCCGGCCGGCAAGCTTCCAGCAGTACCAGTACAGTCGGCGTGCTGCCAACTGAGTCAGCACTATCTTTGTCGGCCTGGCCGGCAGTACCCCGGCAACAGAACCTATAGCAGCAGTCCAAGGGAGGACAGAAGGGACTTCCCACTCACGGCCATCATTGCCGCCGGCAGCCGCCAGCTACCGGCAGCCATCTTGGGCGCCGGCTGGGCCGGCAGTTGCCGACAGTCTCCAGTTGACAGCAGCCATCTTGGCTGCCGGCAGTCATCAGCTAACAGCAGGGACCATAGCGGCTGGTAGATGATGTGGTTGGCGGCAGTATGCCCTGCCGTCAGCTTAAGTCAAGGCTAGAGAGGGAGTCTGGCTGGCTCTGGCAACCTACCGGCAATGGTAAGGTTGCAAGATGCCGGCCTAAAGAAAGACAATGGCTCAGCCATCAAAAGTGGACAGAGGGGTAGGGAACAGGGTCCTGTAACGAGTGTGAAAGGAACTGGCAAAACTGTCAGTCCTATCACCTGTTAAAAGAAACTCCGTTTCAGTATCAGCAGAATCCCAGGTGACAGGAGAGACTCAGTTCTCCATCCCAGAGATTGCCGACACAGTTAAGGGGATGGCGGCACTGCCGCCTCCTCTCAACAAAGAGAAACAGAGTTCCAGTGCCATGTTATCTCCTAGGCTAAAGAATATTTCTCTTCAGCACAGAGTACTGTGGCACAGGACTAGTCTTTTAGCCGCAAGGAGAAGATGGTATCCTACCATAACTTCAAGTGCGGCTAATGAGGGCTAACCTCCATTGCCGGCGACCTAGCCGGCAGGGGAATGATGGTATCTTACAACCCATTCGCCCTGCCGGCAGGTCGCAGACATAAGACTAAATACTCTGAGATTCTGACTAAATCCCAAAACCTGCTGGTATACCACAACCAACGTTTAAGGGAAGAGGCAGGACAAACCCTAAGTTAGCCCTGTCTGAATAAAATTCAAGGCACGGCTATTAGGGTTGTAGCCTGAGGCTACACTCAGAGGGAAAGAGATTACCCTTAAATCTCCGAAGAGACGTGTAATGTTTCATAACATTCTAGGAGGTATCAGTCTCCACTGAATGAAAACAATACACGAGGGTCACCGCGGAATGTTTGAACGTATAGTAAAACGTCTAGGTTAGGTTACCTAGGCTAGACGAGATCTCGGTTACCTAAATCACCGATACTCTAACTATACGATCGACAGAGAAAAAGGAAAAAATTATGCACATTATCATTTTTTTACAAGAAGAATTGCCTAAATAGCTAAATAATTAAAATAATTAAATAAGGCTATTTAAAACTGGAAGTTGTTCTGCTATCTAAATAACACACGCCTAGCGAACGACGGCGCCCGTGGCGCCTCCAGTAACTGGCCTAGGTCTTAGGCACAATAAAATACTCTAATTTCATTGTGAAACAGGAGCTAAAATATACTCATAGTAAAGACCCGATACTCAATTTTCCAGAGGTGAAAGAAGATGGAGAAAGCATAATAATAATCCTGTAAAACGATCGAAAAGTTAGATCACTAGGGAATACCACCGAGCGAAATCGCTTCAAAAAAAGGAATTACCGCCATCGTGGGAATGGCACTGTTATCATACTCAATAGTAGTACGAGAACAGGGTAGCCTTCATATGGCTCCCTTTTATTTTGCCACACCTCCTCGAAGTGTAAAAGCTATTAGGGGTGCAGATTGCTATGAGGCGTGTCAAGAATACGTTCCTGATATTATGCGATATCCTTGAGAGAAAATTTAAGGATATTCGCGCCAGGAGTTAAAATTCTGGATACCTAAAGGTAAAATTCTCAGGGAATATCACTGTAGTACATATATCCCTTAGGAAGCTACTTTAAGGGGAACTTCCATCAGCACGACATGGCTTGAGCCCAAAAATATCGTATGACTAACGTCATACTAAACCAGGGTACATAATTTTCTTCATTTTGTGTTGCTAAAATGACAGAGAAGTTTATCACTGGTGCTTTTTTGATAT
>NC_090725.1:61915094-61917594 GCF_036898095.1 Palaemon carinicauda | reverse complement strand
ATATTAAATTCTGATACACATGTATTGTGTCAACCTCGATATCTGGAAATAATTAATCTAGTACTCAAAACTACACTGAGCTCTTTTCCTTGAGTGTCAAGCATTATTCAGAAGCAACAAAGCTTGAAAGTCCAGAGAACAGAATTCCCCTTTGGCTACCTCCTCTTAAATGAGTTTCTCCTAAAAGTCCTTGCAGTTACATCTATATCAAGGAACAATTCATATTGCCATGATTCTTCAGGGTTATCTCAATGGTTTTGAGAAATGCCTGTAATAAACATTTCAAATGGATGCTGATTTGCATATTTGCTTTGAAAGATCTACAGAAGACAATGGGTTATATGTGAACTACCCAACTAAATGTTCCTTTTCAAATTTGAGGTACACTTCTGGTGAACTAAATGGAACTCGGCTTTCAATAATCTAGCATTGTCAATGATATTCTAGATCTACATACACATTTCTGTTTTCACCTCATATTTGTGTGCAGGAAATCAAAATTAAGATTGTAGCTTTTTTTTTTTTAGTTCAGGATCATCAGGGAGTAACCAACTTACCCCTTGGACCTCTTTTAGTTTGGAATCACGAGTTATCAGTTATAGTGTTTACGATAGCTATGATAATATAAGTAAGTTTTTTTTAATTACCGCAAACATATTTCACTGAATTCTTACTTCCTAATTCTAGTATCTCTTGGAATGTTTTCTTTGGTAACAGTGGCCCTGGTGGTTATAAACCCATATCATGTAAAGCTAATCAATAATAGTTTTCTTTTGTGTATAATGTTTAAGAAATTTGGTAGTAAAATCTTCACCTCCGAAGACTGTCATGACACCGGTAGTTCCATTATACATACAGCTATATTTAGCTTTAATTATTTTTTTTAACCGAAAAAGCTAATAATATTTATGGACTTGTAGCAAAATTAAGATATGTTTACATACTGCAACATCATACCTGATGAAATTGTAACATAAAGAGGATATATCGGCTAATTAGATACAGTATTTATTATCACTTGACCTATTATAAGAAAAAGCGACCACCAATAGAAATTACAAACAATGCAATTTTGATTACCTAGTGGTATGTGAAATATAATAGGCTTTAGATGTAATAAGTCTTTTTGAATGAGATATTTTTAAAAAAATAAATCATACCCGCGTTATTTTATAACATTACTTCATAATACAAATTATGTTATTCCATTACCGACATATTATATCGATGAACAAATAATGGTTTTTCAAAACTCATAATACATCTGAAAGGTCAACTATAGCCCTGAATTGATAAACTGAAGGCTTGTGTGCATTAAATCATGTTACATTTTCCAGTATCATACTTTGATATTGTTTTACAATTGAAAAATATTTAGAATTCAATTAACTGAGCTAATATTTTTCCCTACCAATCTTGGATATATGTGGCGTAACTTCCTAAAGGATGTTCAAGGAATCTGTTTTCATCAAATACATTAAGAACAATATTTTATTCTGTTTCAACATCACAATCAGTAAAGAATTCCAAATAGGTGACCAGTTCCTCTGTGATAGCATTGAACATAAATCACTTCTTCTTCTTCTTCTTCTTCTTCTTCTTCTTCTTCTTCTTCTTCTTCTTCTTCTTCTTCTTCTTCTTCTTTTTCTTCTTCTTCTTCTTCTCTCTTCTTCTTCTTCTTATTATTATTATTATTATTATTATTATTATTATTATTTATACCTCCGCCAAGGAAGTTATATCGTCATAACTACTGGACAGATTAAGACGAAATTTTCAACACATATAGATCATAGGCCATAAACGACGCAATCAAATTATGTTGATAATCCAGATCGATATTCTGAATCACAATCACCAATCTGAAACCGATGCAAATCGAATGTCTTTCATTTTATGTTAATGTTCCCCTTTGGCGGAGGTCAAAAATATCTGATGCTCTGGTTATTATTATTATTATGAGCTGTTGGAAAAGTAGGATGCCATAAGCCCAGGAGATCAAACAGGAAAAATAACTCAGCGAGGAAAGGAAATTAGGCCACAAAAGAATAGAGTTAGAGTAGCGTGCCTGAGTGTACCTTCAAGCAAGAGAACTCTAACCCAAGACCGTGGAAGACCAATGGTACAGAGGCTAGATAACAACTAGATAACAATGATTCGATTTTGGAGTGTCCTTCTTATAGAAGAACTGCTAACTATAGCTAAAGAGTCTCCGTTATCCTTACTAAGTGGGAAGTAGCCACCGAATAATTACAGTACCGTAGTTAACCCTTTGAATTGAAGAAGAATTGTTCGGTTACCATAGTGTTGTTAAGTGTATGAGGATAGAGGAGTGAGTGCAACGAATAATCCAGACTACCAGGTGTATATGTAGGTGAAGGAAATATGAGCCGTAACCCGGGGGTATCCAATACTATCTGGCCAGTCAAACGACCCAATTACTCTCTGGATTAGTTACTAGCATGTTGCATTTTTTTCTACTCAGAGTATAAGTCTCGAG
>NC_090725.1:61882594-61900094 GCF_036898095.1 Palaemon carinicauda | reverse complement strand
CAAAACAAGGATACATTGATAAAGTACTAATTACATCTGTAAATACATTTTGTGGGAAACGTATATGTATCATGTTTCCTCCATTCTCTGCTTGTTTAGATTTGACAAAAAGTAAAGCAAAATATAAATATATGAAATGAGAATAAAAAAAAGTGTTTGTTATAATAAAAAAATGACATACAGCGACTCTCCCAAAAAAATGAAAGTCACTAAAAATATATATATGAAATAGAACAAATATAGATTACACTAAACAAAAGTAAACAAAATCCTTAATTAACAAATAAAATTTCTTCAACTTCAAATAAGGGGAATTAAAAGATTTCCCCTTTGATATTTATCAAATGAAATCTTTTACACTTAACATAATTGCAAAAAGGTCCTAGCTAGTTATTGGAAAATTTGGTAATTGATTGAACAAATAACATATATATATACAAAGAATATTGAACTGGAATATTTTTTAAAAAACATCTATTCCAAAACATGAACAAAGATTATCAAACTGGAATAATTTTGATATTTTCAAATACATCTTTTCTTTTATTCTAATATAATTGAATTACATTATTTTTTTTAAGATTATCTAATACTGTTAAACCAGTTTGATGAATTTTATGTAAATAAAGTTTATCCACCAATTGGTTGTCTTCAACTATATGATAACTCAAAACACCACCTTTAAACTTCTTTTTACTTTGTATAGCCGTCGCCGTAAACCTATATTTTGAGTGTTTGAGTCTCTTGTTTTTTGTATAAAAATTATCAATGTCAACGGCAATAACCAACGACAAAATATAATTGCCTTCGGGAATATTTTCCCAGCCTTTGACACGATTTATGTTGAAGAATTCGTGAACATTTTCCCAAATTCTCATTTTTCTTTTATAACTAGAACTTGGGAATGCGAGGAAAGGTGTGGCACTAGAACGATAACGCAGTTTCTGTTTAAATTTGTGACGAACTGGATATGATGATCCTTTATATTTCGTCATGTTCGGTGGTCTGTTTGTTGGTATTCACATCAGCGTAATTTGTAGTCCTTCTTCTTTGACAATTATATTGGATCTGAGACAAAATATAATGCATGAACACAACTTTTGTTTATGAAAAAAATGAATTATTCTTATTAAAAAATGAATGAATCATTATACGATATTACTTTTGGTCCTGGCAATGAAACATACCCCATTTGTAGAATTAAAAGCAACCAATCATTTTTAAAAAATTCGAGTTATAATATATATTGTACTAAATCTATTATCTATCAGTTTTTTTATAATATTTCAATGAGAAACAGTTTACAGTCATAAAAAATGTAGAATGCTTTTCCTTTCTTATGAGTTTAGCAGGAACAATGCCTTTTTCATGATTTGTAGGCCCAAATCTTCGTCGTTTAATCAATATTGGGTTTCTACGATCAATTTGATGTTATTAGCCATCCACTTTTGTTTTTTTTTGTCATTGTTGATGACAATGATGAGCGTCGTCTCTTTTTAACAACATTCAAGGTGGTGTAGTGATTTTTCCTCCAACTTGGATTTTCCCAGAAAGTATCCAAGAATTTTGGATTACATAAAGGTTTATTTGTGCAAGTGTAGTTTTCTATGAATTGATGGTCGTTTTTCCAAGAAAACTCTTGGTTCATTTCAATGGGGTGGATTTTGTCAAAAAACTGAATCGACGCATAATTTACGGAATACATTGCTCTTGGGTCCAATTTAAAAGCCATCAATGATTCTACTATTGAAATTAGGACTTTAAATTGTCCATAAAAATATGGTCGGTCTCAGAAATAATGAAGCCTCTTTACACAGGATAATTCCAAAACCCTTTTACTTGAGCATCCTAATGATTCGGTTTCTACGCTGTGAATTTTCTTAATTATGATGGGACGGAACCACTCTATGAATTCATTCTTCCGTGTGTTCTTATTATCTAGACACACGGAAGAAATATCCTCATTATTTTCTAAGCCCATAAAATTTCTATAAACAGCAGCCAAATATTGAACAGCTTCAAAACGATTACCAACTTCAAGAGAGTCGTTAAATTTTTTCTCATAATTTTCTTTGTCGGTAGTTTCTGGTATTTGATTAGATGCAGCCAATTGTAAATCACAACATACTTGGGCTTTTAAGGCGAATAGAAAAATAGTAAGGGCCCTGGTTAGAAACTCAATATCTCTATAATTTTTTTCTTTGTATGTGTTTAAAAATGTAAAAAAAAAATATAGAGAAACTGTATCTCTTGGTGAAATTAGGTCTAGGGCCTTTCCTTGTAAGAAATTCAGTATGGAATTCATTCTTGAATTGTTTTTTCTGTTTACGTTTAATATATTAATGAGATGAATTTCTCTAATGCACCATAAATAGAGATCAGAAACCTTTCCTGTCATTATAGTGTTTATAATGATTTTTTTCAAGGTGTCCATATCTTCTCCGTGGAAAATAATTGGGTTGAATGGTGATGATAGGTTTTGTTTGCTCTTTTCTCGCAAACAAACCAATTCATCGTTTTGTGTTATGTTTTTTATGTTAAAAAACATTCTTTTTGGGTTCTTTTATATTGATACCTTTCTGTTGCAAGATCAGAACCAAAAGAATAAACACCAACCGGAGGTTGAAGCTGTACTGGGCATAATCGTATCTCAGTCCACTATTTATATGCTTCATCTGTCTTAGATGGGGGGATGGGAGGGTTGGTGTAATCACATAGTATATATATACCAGCCCAAAGAAGGTTTCAGTTGGTTAGTTGTATCTTAGACTGGATCAGTTCAACTACCACCACCATATTACAAGATTTGTAAATATGAAAATGGTTCAAGTGCAATGTCCATGTTGTAAAAATAAAATCTGTACCCCCAAAAAAGAAATAGATAATGATTTTGAAAATATTTCACTCTTTGGGGGTACTACAGATTTGGAACATGATAGTTTCTTGCCTTTTCTGGATATTGAAAATTATCTAAATTTTTCAAAGTCGGGGGAAGATGATCATTTTCAAGAATTGGAGGAATTCTTAAACCATGAACAAGAAGGTGGCATCAACACCAAAACAAAAATTCTCCCAGTGAAGATTACTACAAACCAACACAAAGACGAAGAAAACACAAACCCAGTAAAGAAGGTTCTTAAACAAATAAAAAAAGAATTTCCCTCGAATCCACACAAAAAAGAAAAAAAGAAGACTTTTGGGGCAGAGGAGGCAGTGAATCTATGGATTCTAGAAGTTTTATCTAATCAGTACAAAGATGGAGAAAAGAAGATTTTTGAAGTAAAGGAAACCACCATAAAGGGGGAATTCCCCTCGAATCAATACAAAGTTGAAGTAAAGGATATTCCCCCAGTGAAAACGACTTCAAACCAACATCAAAAATAAGAAATCGTCCAATTAGATATAAATCTCAACCTTAAAAGAAAAAATAGAGAAACTGACGATGATACAGAAGACTCAATAGCTAGACGCGTTTCTCTGAAACATAAGGAGAGGACACTATTTGAGCCCGTTGCTAAAAGAACGAGGCTTCAAAAAAAAAAACTTAACAACATTACGTTTTCATCAAATACCCATCCACATGGAAAACCAAAACGCTTTAAATCCAAGGATACCCCTACTAACAAGAAGGCGCACTAACAAACTTTACATCATAATAGGGATAATCAACGCCCCTATTATCATCTTCTACGGCGGTCAAATAAGGCAATGTTAAATTCCCCTCCTACGAATTATCCACGATTTTCTTTCTTTTCTCCTCACGTCTCCTAGCATAATCATACCTTACAGCATAGTCTGTATAGACATACAAAATAAATATAGTCACCAACAAAATTATTATAATGCTTATAATAATAAGTGTTATGTATTCCATTTTTTATTTTACAACATAAAGTGAGTATCTTGTGCTATATCGGTGATAAAATGTAAACCATATACCCAGTATATTCTACGTGGGTAGTAAATTTCATTTTATTTTAGTAATGTTAGCGAATAAGTAAGATTGGAATAGAGTCAGAGTATCAATCGGTTTGGTTTCTGGAATTAGAATTGGATATATAGTCTTCTTTGTATTACTTTTGCCCCTAATGTCATTATTATCATATAACCAAAGTGTTTCGCTAGTCCACTTGTTTCCATGGGTCGTCTTTTCACTCCTCTCGTTCTCCCGTTCTGGGAATTCTCTTGGTCTTCCACTCCAATACTCATCAAAATAACTGTAGTCGTCTGGTTCAGCTTCGAATATATTTTTCTAATGCATTATTTCTAAATACACCCCCGGTGATTCTTTTATTGTTATAATGAACTATAATATCATAAAAATAAAAAACGAAATTCATTTAACTGGTGAGTGTTTCTGATTTTTTCTTCATATGAGTTAATTTTGATATTTTTAATGATAAATCAATATTTTCATACTGATTAAATTCATCAAAAACCCTTTGTAGTGTTTTTGAACCTTGGATAATCTCATCGCTCATTTCTGTTTTTTCGTCTTTGGTGGGTTGGATTGGAAATTCCAAAAAATCAGATCTAAATTGGGAAATTTCGTAATTAAGGCGTTCAGCTCCAAGGCCCACAATTGTCATTTGTTCTTGTGGGCCCGTTGCAAACCCTCCTCGTTTTCCTTTCACTGGTGTACCAGAAAACTTTGTTCTTATGATATCATCTGGATGAGAACATTGCATCATGAGAGATGATTTATGGTTATGAACAAGAAAATATCGCGTTTTATAGATGGTGGCTTTAGTAGTTTTATAACATAGCCTATTAATATGATCATAATCTTCTAATTTTCTAGTGTATGTAAATCCGTCATCTACATCAAAATATTCATAATAGGGATAATCAACGCCCCTAGTATCATCTTCTACGGCGGTCAAATAAGGAAGTCCCGTTATAGGATTTATTAGTATTCCACTAGCATATAAATCTCCCAACTCCAAATAATATTTAGAATCTTCTATATTAAATTCAAAACAGTTGTTCATATATGGAATCGATGTTTTGTTTTCGTGTTCTTTCTTTAACATCTCACCAGTATTAAATATATTATCTAGAGTCTGTCTCTTCAGGTATTGAGGATTAATGATAAGATGTGGCATTATTGTGTGTGTGTTTTTTTTCCCCTCGTTTTTAGGATTGATTATTACAAACGGCATATTTTCATCTGAAATAATTTCAGAGAGAACACCCTTATTTGAAGTTGTTGTTTGTAATTTATCACCTATAGATGGTGTGAATAAACTCGCATATGTCAGATATAACTTCATATACTGTGATATATCTATGTTATCGCAGCGAATCATTTCGCAACGATATTTCTGATAGTTTGGGTTTTGAGATTGAAAAGCCAATGACCTTCGAAGCTTGGCCCTTTCTTTTGATGAACATACCAAATTGTGAAAATAATCATTTGTTGGGTCGTCCACGTCCATAATATTACCCCGTCCTTCCCAAATCACCGATAAAATCCAGTCTTTACCTATATTATTATTATTTATTACAACATTTTCAAATTTATCTACAAAGATATCGGACTTTCTAGGCATCCCTATCCCCCCCTCAGTAGTGATTTCTATTACTTTTAGTTCACTGGAAAAAAGTTCAATTGAAAGTTTTAGGTTGCTATTAATATGACTACAAGTATTTTTCAGTTTAAATATACCAACTTGAAGCCCCTTTCTTAGTATTGTACCTTTTGTAATCATGGGTATAAATTCTATTGGGAATGGGTTTTCGTCAGAAGCCTTATAATTATAATTCATCTTAACAGCAGCAGTTTCATAAAATGTTGCTGAAAACATTCCAGATTCTATTGCCCCTTTCCTAATAACAATCCCATCTTCTTGATTATTAAATCCAGATGCAACCAATATTTTGGGGGTAGCATCCTGCAATATCAATAATTTCCGAAGGATATGATTTTGTATTTTGAAAAGCCACGGTTAAATTCTTTTGGTGTAATTGGCCTATTGATAAGGAATTTCTTAGGGTTCCTACAAAATTCTTGGCTGAAAATGCTGCGTGTCCAGTGCGAGGTAAATGGCATTTGTTAGGGTGTGGTGTTATTCTAATAGAGGGACCAAATATATTTTCAATTCTTTCTCCCCTTTCTCCAACCCATAAATTTGTTGTACACCCCAAAGAACCCACTAACTGTTCATCATCAATAATATCTTGCTGTAAATATAGAAATTCGGTTGGTGAATAAAAAAGCCCATCTCTGTGTAATTTGAATAACGTACCTTCAAAACTGGTACACTCCCAAAATATATTTCTTGATTGATCTATAAGTTCTATAAAAGGTACTTCTATTTTTAATGCATATTGCATCATTCGAAAGTAATTAAATATACCAAACTGAGATGTTATGTACATTATTTGTTGGTGTGATAAATTTTCTGGTGTTTTCCTAAAAAACTTATATAACACTTGGTTGGCACAAATGTACTGATAGTTTTCATCTAATTCTTCCAAATATTCTGGATTATCAACTTTTTGACAATCAGAAAAAAGCTTTAGTAATAATTTATGCATATTTTCTCCAACTGTTAAACTATATGTTGATATTACTGTATCAATCACACATTCCAGTATCAATCCACAGTTTTTGGGGGTGTCTGATGTAGTTAACAAATCAATGAAACCTATTTCACTATTGGTTATATATTTGGGTTCTTTCGTTTTAGAATCTTTGGTTAAAACTTTTTGAAGTGAACAAGCTATTCCGCAAATATTGTAAAAGGAATTTGTGGGGGCGTTTCTTGTAAATCTCCCAATTCTATGCACATCAAGATTATTATTGTTGTTTATAAACGCATTATTATTATTATTACTCTCTCTTTCGTCAGTTTTTCCCGTCCACCCAAAGGAAATATTATCTCCTCTGGCGTTATAATCATCAAATTCATTTGTATATTTATTATTATCTAAAACTACATAATCTTTATTAAGAATACTAGTCTGTGATATAGCAATGTCAATTTCTCCTCTTTTTATGGTTTGTGATAAGTTGCTTATAATATTAGTATCATTAACTGGGGATTTCGGGAAATGGAGCCACTTTATTATGGCTTCTGTGGTTTCTTTGTTATCTAGTGCAGAATTTAAATCATTACCAGTTTTGGTCAAGACGCCCATTAAAGTGATTTCTTTTTCATTTGCTGATAGGCACCCATTATCATTTTTACTGTCACTGGTGTTATTGATAGACAATAATTTTTGTTTTTTGTTTGGTGGTGGGCGATGATGATGATGATGATGTTTTTTATGTTTGGATGCTCTTTTTGTTTTATTATTATTATTATTATTATTATTATTATTATTATTATTATTATTAGTAGTAGTAGTAGTAGTAGTAGTAGTAGTAGTAGTAGTAGTAGTAGTAGTAGTAGTAGGACTAGTACTAATGGTTTTTCTGGAGACAATAATAACTTTCTGATCACCACTTAAAATAATGTCATAATTCTTTTTTCGTTTGCATATTCGGTGCATTTGTATCAAATCATTAACACCTATGCCTATTGCTTTAAATGTTGTTTTTTTTCCTTTTTTCTTATAATAATCTTTTAAATTTTCAACGATATTATTATGAATCCGAATTTTTAACAACTTTGAAATAATGATATCAAAAAAGGCAGTAAATATCTTACCCGGGGTAAAAAATGCCATGTTACCCAAAGTATTTATGGTATTCATTTCATTAATGACTCCACAATATTTTGTTAAAAAGGGCCAATTTAATATTTTGTTATTTTTACTATACATTATTATCATTTGTTTCTTTTTTCTCTTGTGTAATTTCCGTTTATCAACCCATACAAATGTTTTGGTATACAAAATATTTTGATTTACAATAAAATTTCCAGGGTAAAAATCTCGTGGATAATCATTACAAAATAAACATCGAATGGGATTAGGAATAAAATTATTCCATTGATTTATATCAACGGGAGTTTCATCTCTAAAGTCCAGTATTTTTTTAAGCAGCAATTGCCACATTTTTCCGTCCTTTAAAATAGGAACTGAAAAATGGGTTTGCGTTGAAGGATAAAAGTTTAATTTTGGCCAATAAAATCCAATCCCCAAAGTTAAACGCATCTGTAAAAAAAATCCCACCAAATCATTTTCATTGCAAATTCCGTTTATATCTTTGGCCAAATCAGATTGATATATAAGATTAAATTTAATATCTGGGTATTTTTTAAATAGAATATCATAATTATCTTGTTCTATTTTTAGTTTATGAGTTATGTTGAATCTCAAAAACATTTCTAAAGTTCCGTCGTTTTTGTCTGTTTCCATGCATTTTTTACACGGCAAAACAAAGACGTTTTTTTTCCATAAAGTATTGTGGTTATGGTTTTCATATCCAGTAACATCAATAAGCATGATCAAATTAACCGTATCTATTTTAAAAAATATAAATGCTAAAACAGTTAAGATTCTCCTTTTTATTGTGGGGCATAATATTATTATTTAATATTTATATAATTTTTGTTGGTGTTAATGATAAAAGGCCTTTTTTGTATTCAAATAAAAATTCAAGTTTAAAGGTTTATTTTGATGGAATGCCCCTTACCCAGTTACCAAAATCATTATCATCATCAGAAAAAAAAATTGTGAACTGTAATAGTTCTATAATTCATTGTCAGGAAGATATAGATTGCGCGAAAACTTGTATGCCAATAAACTTTGAGAATGTAAAAACTATCCCCGTTTGTTCTTCTGGTGTATGTGCATATAAGTATATCAAGGAAAACTCAATAATGTCAGCTTGTCTTAATGGTGGCGAACCTATTCCCAAAATAAATAATTATTATAATATTCGTGGACTCGGAACGTTTGAATGTGCTTGTCCAAATAATTTTATTGGTAAATATTGTGAAATTCCAAATTATATGGCACCTAGTAAAGAAAAAAGTTTTGATCTTTTATAATAACATTTTACTTATAAATGAAATAAATGTTGGGCTTGAAAGATTTTGATATATTTAAAATATTTTATTATTTTAGCAAAATGGAATTTTATTATTACAACGTGTTTTTATATTTTTTGTGAATAAATATTGTTGTGGTAAACATTATAATGTTTTTTAATCCTAACCGGCTTTGATGAATTCAGGCCCTTTAATCTAATACTTTATAAAGCAAATAAATTTATATATCAGTCACAGCATCGTTGTCATTTTTATTGTTAATGTAAGGCTTAAACACATATACACCATTAAGAATGACTAATAATAATATTAAAACAAATTCAGCTGGCATAAAATGGCGTTCATATTTCTTTAATATTTCAATATACTTATTAGTATTAGCATCTCTATAATATTTGGGGAAAATATATAGAGGACATAAAACCATTATACCTAGAATACACAGTAAAATTATATTGATTATATAAACTATATTTTGACTAATCTTCATTTTTTATTTTTATCAAAAATATTTTTTTTATATATACCCCATGTTTAATTGGGTGGAATAAACAATCATAATATATATTTCATTATATATTTCAATGGAATATAATAAAGGAAACATCAATTGGTTATTTCCCAACAAAAAACAAAAAAACACATCTGCAGTGATAGATGGGGTGATTATAGGAAAATGTTTAACCACAACTAGTGGTGATAATAAACATTATCATTTAAAAATGCCTACGATATCTATTGAAACTTATTTCGAAATTGCTGAAACAATTGTTAATAAAAAAAAATAATTGTTCATACACACAAAATAGTATTACCCCCAATGAAAAATATGATAATCATGATCGATATAAATCTTTGAAATTCACAAAGAAATATATGATCACTAAATCTTGTATGAAAAAAATAATGAAAATTGCAATTAGTGTATGTCCTAGATGCCGATATTCAAATTGCTTCCTGTGTTGTAAAAAAGATAAGTATAATAACACAAGTTTTACCCCGAAAATTATTTCTTGTTTTAATTGCTTTAATACATTTAAGACCAAGAACATTGATTGTAATAACTATCAATTTAATAAAATGACATTTTACAATATTTTAGGATATCAAAATAAAAAATGCATGATAACATATCAATCTTTTTATAAAGAATTTTTACATCATCTTAAAAAGCAATACCAACAACGGCAAACAAATAAATCATATCAATACAGTAATAATCGGGCATATCCTTCATCATCACCATTACAGATATCAAACAAAATAATAGGAATATACGATTCTTTGTCTGAGAAATCAAAAAACGAACTGAATTATGAACCCGACGTCTTAAACTATTCAATCAAAGTAATTGTGCCAGATAATAATAACAAAGAAAAAATCATACCCCCTATGGCCTTTTTTATTGAAATGAATAAAACTATATCCTTCTTTAAAAAACTCATTGATCCTAAAGTTGATATAAAAAATATTAAAACTAAATATGGATCTATAATATCAAGAGGGGGTGGAGGAAAAAATAATATATTTAGAACAATCTGTTGTAATAGAAGATATGTTAGATCTGCCAGACTTGTAATCGTTCCCAGATTTCAGCTAGATGCTCACGAATGTATTTTGCCGTATAATATATATTGTAGACTAGGATGTCCTAAATATGTTCTCTGTCACCGTTACCCAACCTTAGATTTGAGAAGTATGACATTTCATAGCGTCAAAACTACTTGGCAGTATCCATGTATGGGTATATCTACATCCATCGTAGAAGGAAATAATGCAGATTTTGATGGTGATTGTCTACATGTAATACCATCCATGACTTTACTTAGTCAATCAGAATTAATTCATTTATTTCACCCAAAATACAATATAATTTCACAACAGAAACTACGAGTTCATTTTGACCACGATGAACGACAAACTTTATTTTCGTTATTTGGATTAAATTCTACCGAAATTCATAGTGGTTTGTATGACATGGCATTAAAGGAGGGTTCTCTAAAAACATATAATTTATTTTGTAAATCTAAACAACTATGTCATTTCATTTGGCAATATAAAAGCATAACAACAATAAAATGCAGGGATTTTTTATCAATCATTAATAAAGATTCTTCCTATCTAACCTTTATAAATGAAATATACCCAGAAATCCCCATCCATAATAGTATTAAAGAAATGATCGAATCTCATGCTTCGCGATTTAGTATTGACCACCTATGGCAATTATTTGGGGAGATTTTTCAAGATTGTCCAATGGGGTTCTTAAACGGAATGAATAAAAAGGCATTTATTGATATAGCATTAAATACACGCAAAAATCTTATAAGCGAAATTTCTCTTTATGGCTATACAATCATAAAACTTACACACTGCACAAAATCTATTTATGTTGGATACGATAACAGAATTTATACTACAGATGGAATACTGGTGGCCCTAAATGTTTATGATTTACTTTGATAATCAACTGAGATTTTTGAAAAAAATAAGCTTCTTTGTTATCAGTTAGTTCAAAAAATAATTCTAAGAACAAGAAATTGTTTTCTTTAATAATATTACATTTGTAAATATATATATATATATATTGTATTATTATAAAATACATTTAAATCTAGTCAACTGCCTTTCGTAGGCTGGCGCGAAGACTAACTGCATATCCACAAGAGCAGGTAAAATAATTACACATTAAATATCCATTGAGTTGGTCGTGTGTTATTTGGAATTATCTATTTTATAATAATATATAGTCTTTCAAGTTTACCGGATCGTACTTTAAATGACAATTATATTGTAGCAATAAATCTTAACAATATACAATTATAACTGTGAAAACTGTCATACAATATTTTAAATTTTTAAGTTGTGGTTTATTGTCACTTGGTGTCTTGTTTTAATATTTTTTAGTGGTTGGTTCTTGGATAAGATTTTTTCTACTTTCTATTTCTTTTTCATCACAATTTTTGAAACAGAATGTCTATATTATTTCACATTCATTTTCAATATATGGTTGATGTAAAAATCCCTCTCTTAGCAGCCCACTACTTTACCCACCTCGAGGATGCTTGGCTCTTTTAGCAATAGGTTAAAAAAATATCCTCTTTTGGTTTTTTAGAGAAACTCGTCTAGCTATTGAGTCTTCTGTATCATCAAAAAATATCCTCTTTCGGTTTTTTAGTGAAACTCGTCTAGCTATTGAGTCTTCTGTATCATCATTAGTTTCTCTTTGTTTTCTTTTAAGGTTGAGAATTTTGGTTTTCATTTTTGTATTTACGCTTTCTTCATCCTTGGGTTGGTTTGTAATAATCTTCGTGGGGGGAATTTCCCTTTTGATGTTTTCCTTTTCTTCGTCTTTGTATGGATTCGAGGGAAATTCTTCTTTGACTGCTTTTTCTTCCACCTTAAAAATCTTCTTTTCTTCTAATTCTTGATCCACAAAAATCTTATTTTCCATGTTCCACTCTTTTTCATCTTTGTATAGATCAAAAATCTTCTTTTCTTTGTTTGTTTTTTCTTCATCCTTGGGTTGGTTTGTAATAATCTTTGTGGGGAGAATTTCCCTTTTGATGTTTTCCTTTTCTTCATCTTTGTATGGATTCGAGGGAAATTCTTTTTTGACTGGTTTTTCTTCCACTTTAAAAATCTTCTTTTCTTCTAATTCTTGATCCACAAAAATCTTATTTTCCATGTTCCACTCTTTTTCATCTTTGTATAGATCAAAAATCTTCTTTTCTTTGTTTGTTTTTTCTTCATCCTTGGGTTGGTTTGTAATAATCTTTGTGGGGAGAATTTCCCTTTTGATGTTTTCCTTTTCTTCATCTTTGTATGGATTCGAGGGAAATTCTTTTTTGACTGGTTTTTCTTCCACTTTAAAAATCTTCTTTTCTTCTAATTCTTGATCCACAAAAATCTTATTTTCCATGTTCCACTCTTTTTCATCTTTGTATAGATCAAAAATCTTCTTTTCTTTGTTTGTTTTTTTCTTCATCCTTGGGTTGGTTTGTAATAATCTTTGTGGGGAGAATTTCCCTTTTGATGTTTTCCTTTTCTTCATCTTTGTATGGATTCGAGGGAAATTCTTTTTTGACTGGTTTTTCTTCCACTTTAAAAATCTTCTTTTCTTCTAATTCTTGATCCACAAAAATCTTATTTTCCATGTTCCACTCTTTTTCATCTTTGTATAGATTAGGGGGAATTTTGTTCTTGATTCGATTTTCCATTTCAAAAATCTTCTTTTCTTTGTTTGTTTTTTCTTCTTCCTTGGGTTGGTTTGTAGTAATCTTCACTGGGAGAATTTCTGTTTTGGTGTTGATGCCCCCCTTCTTGTTCATGGTTTAAGAATTCTTCCAAGTCTTGAAAATAATCATCTTCCCCCGACTCTAAAACATTTAGATAATTTTCAATGTCTGGAAAAGACAAGAAACTATCGGGTTTCAAATCTGTAGTATCCCCAAAGAGTGAAATATTTTCAAAATCATTATCTATTTCTTTTTTAGATATATAAAATTTATTTGTGCAGTATGAACATTGTACTTGAACCATTTTCATTTTCACAAAATCTTGTAATACGTGATAATGATCGTGATGATTAAACTAGTCAAGCTCAAGACACAACCAACTAACTGAAACCTCCCCTGAGCTGGTATATATACATTACACTTACCCCCCACCCCCCCCCCCCATCCAAGCCATAAAGCATATAAATAATGGACCAAAATACGATTGGGCCCAGTACAGTTTTAAAATGAGTGGGTATTCCACTATGTAAGCAAGCCATGCCAAGAAACACATTCTATGAAATTCTGCGGTTTCTGTGATTTGACTATAAATCTACACGCCCAAAGAGACTCAAAACCGACAAATTTGTAATATTTTTTTACAGATTGCAGTAGATTTATAGATAACAACATTGTTTGCTACAAGCCGGGACCTAATATAACTATTGACGGGCAGCTCTTTCCTAGTAAGACAAGACGTCCTTTTACACAATTTATGGCACCAAAGCCCGATAATTATGGCCAGAAGTACTGTTAATCTTTTTCTTTCGAATTGTATATAACCCAAAAGTTTTCGTCGCTGTGGTAATCATACAATTTAGCAAGCCTTAAATCGGGTTTATGATGACCTCTGGTAATAATTGTACTCGTTGTTGTTTTTTTTTATTCTTATTAAATTTTCATTTAAATAAAAATTCTCTTTGAAATAAGACTCGTTTTCCTCCAAAATACTTTTCCACGGACAAGTTGGAATTAGATAATACTTGAAAAATTCACAGGGTTCATTACTATTTTCCTTTGGGAAACGTTTAACAATAAAATATTTATCCCTATTATTTACATCCTCTGTATATACTTCTGCGTTTTCCTCTATATTATATTTTCTATTTGGTCGACAAAAATAAATATCTAAAAATAAATAATTGCCCATTTTCAGGTCGGCAAATTGTTTAATTTGTAATTTGTCATGATCAATATTCCGTAAATATCTGAATTTGGCGCTATCCTCATTTACAAGGCGATATTGTTCTTCTTCTCGTGAATAAAGATGAAAATATGCTGTTTTTGGAAACCAATCGGCTAAATTTTCTTTGTGATATATAGTAAATTTATTGTTTTTTTCCTTTTCCAATACAATTACACAATCTGTACTCTTGTATTCTTCTAAGAAATCATTGTATGATTTGATTATACGCGAACATTCACAATTACCCTCTGTATTTAACACCAATGTAAATAGTTTTTGTGTGTTTAAACCATAAACTATATATATACCATCGACTAGTATTCTACGGTCGCTTTTACAAATAGTATCCGTAATTTTAAAATAATAGAATATCATATATGTATCGTTTGGAATGTCATCACAAAGTAAAATTTCAAGATCATTATACAAAAAATCATCAATTTTTTTTAATAAATTAACTTTGCTGGGATTCTGTACGTCGTCCATCGTAACAATAACTGAAAACAAAAGATAATATATATATATATTATATATATTATATATATACACTTATAATATAAAATAATATATAGAAATTATAACAAAATCAAATGAAATATATACATTTAAGAAAATTGAATATCTAAGAAAAAAATTCAGTATAGTGATTAGAATTGTAATCAATGTTATGTCAGGCATCTTATTCTTCTTCAGAGATTGGGGATAAGTAACGAATAAATAAATAATTTTTTGTGCTTTTCTCGTAACTGATATATAATACTTTAAATTTTTAAGTTGTGGTTTATTGTCACTTGGTGTTTTGTTGTAATACTTTTTAGTGGTTGGTTCTTGGATAAGATTTTTTTTCTGTTTTCTATTTCCATAATTCTTGCTTGAAACGGAGAATGTCGTCCTCTGCTTTGCTTCTAAAGTTGGAAAATCTAATATTTTGTTTTTCGTGACAAGGGTAATGATACAATTTAGCATGCATTAAATCGGGTTTATGTTGACTTCTGGTAATAATTTTACCTGATGTTACTTTTTTTATTCTTATTACATTTTCATTTAAATGAAATTTCTCTTTAAAATAAGACTCGTTTTCCTCCAAAATACTTTTCCACGGACAAGTTGGAATTGGTAATTATATTAATATCATTAGTATTATTATTATTATGTTCATTTGTTGTAATTGAACTTGTTCTTTTTAAAATAATATTTTTTTCGTTTTGCCTTACGTCTGTGAAGGGGGGACAGAGGAGGAGGAGGCGGCGTCTCTTATGCCTTGTAAAAATAAAAAAAAATAAAAACAATATACAGAAAAACTATCATTTAATGTAATAAAAAAAATAAATTTCAAAATTGAAAATTCTTATAACGTTTTCTCTATAAATGAATCATTGTCGTGTCCAAATAGAGACAATAACGAAAATATTATATGGACTATAAATAATAATCACCTCATTTCTTCATTGGAACCAACAATATATATGAAAAAAACTGAATAGTCAAATGAATATAACAAATATTACTTGTTCAGTCTATGCTATATTTTAACCTTATATTATTAAAAATGATGAAAATTTTTACGTATTTAATAATAATAATAATAATAATAATACAACATATGAATATAGTTATGTTTTACACTAATATGTCAGCTTCTTTTGGTAAATATCCTACAAAAATGAAAATTAATGGGCAAGTTATTAATTATCTATTATTTCAACATCTCTGTTATCTTGTAATAAATTGCCCTCGGTGGTTGGAATTTTTTCATCAAATTTATCGGCCTGTAAAAGTTCATCTTTTTGATCAACTGAATCCTCGGATACGTTTGTTTCCTGAAATTCCTTATTGAAAGTTTCATCGATCATTTGTTTTAAGTCTTCCTTAAAAAATGTTGCGTGATTCAAATAGGGGGGGATATGATATTGTAATAGATTTTAGTTCAGAGTCGAATATACTATTTTTTTCTTCTTGTAATTTATTAACAAAATACCAAGCGTACATTGATTGTCCGGAAATGTGATCGCCCTTCTTACTAAAGTCTAATCTCGCGAAGAAAATTTTATATGTATTAATAAATAATATAATTCCTAAGATAATATACAACAACAATAAAAAGAATAAAACTTTATAGATACTAGAGCCCCCAATTATAATGGAAAGTATTATAAAGGGGATATAAACAAAATAACCTCAGGTAATCCACAAATATTAATAAGCGTATCCATTTTTTTAAATATATTATTAATCAATTTGGCTTTTGAAAAAGATGATATTGTACATACACGCATATTTAATTGAAAATGCTTAAAACTATTTCTTGATAAAATTTTTTTTTTTGTTAAATTTTATATAAATTTGGTTCATTAAAATGAATAAAAAATAATATATATGTATACATATATACAAATAAATTTTGATTACGATCAATAGAAGCTGATAGTTTAATTATATTTATGAATAACAATGAAATTTTAAAAAACCTGGCGCCGGTATATACCAATTTTGAATAAAACAATAACAATGAATGATAAAACGAACACCCCGATAAAATATTTAATACTCAAAGAAAAAAAAAATAAACGTACAAAAGAACTAATTTGTTTTAAATGTAAGAGGACAAACGAAAGTGAATATTATTTAGAACAGGCCCCTTCAATTTCAAAAATTTCTGATGAATTGATAGAAATTCGTCATTGTTGTAAAAGTTGTAAATTAGAATAATTCTATTTGTGTAGTTATCATAAGTATAATGATATAAATAAAACAAACTAAATACAAATACAATTACTTTATTTTTATGAAACAATTAAGTCTGTTTCCTTTTACATGGTGGGGTATTGTGATGATTAAACAAAATAATATGAATAAAAAAAAAACACTCAAGATTACTAACTACTATCACAATAATGAAAACATTGAAATGATAATATTCATCCTCAAATATATAATATAAAATTGATATATTTTCAGTCTGATTAACTCTAACACAACGCGCGGGAATAGTGTTTTCTCAAGAAAGTAATATACATAAAAATAAAAAAAAATAATGAATGAAAGGTTTTTTTTTTTATTTTGAAGCATGTCTTTGTTTAAAACGGCGTTTATTA
>NC_090725.1:61855446-61872946 GCF_036898095.1 Palaemon carinicauda | reverse complement strand
TATGGAACTTTAAGGTGTCTGAAGATTGTCTTTACAGTGTTTTCTTAAATGAAACGTATTTATGAATATGGAAAGGTCTTTCCCACCCACAAATCATAGTAAATACTAATGATGAGAGTTTCCCTAATAACCACCTCAATCTTCTTATTATATTATTATCTTTGTTCAAGATCCCAAATACTCACACCAAGATGTTTAATCTCCAGAAGGAAATTTAATATCCGTTGAAGTCCTCCCTCATATCTAAGCAATCTGAGGGCTTACACTCACCACAGGGCAATATCAGTTGCCTATATTGCTTCTCTTGAAATCACTAAATATTGATGAATGCAGGAACAGATTGCTTGTTCTGCACTTGCAATATGAGTCTATTCATACGACTTGAGTGTTTTCTTTAATCAATTCTCTCTTAGTTTTCAATGATGGTTTTTTAACCAATTCTTATTCGACCCGTTGCTTTCTCGCATTTCACAGAAATGTATGTATGTATGTATGTATGTATGTATGTAAATATTCCTGCTAACAGAAAATTGTCAAACTTTATCTAGCTTCCTGGTTACACCACACTGCAGGTAAAAACCTCTTATTACCAACCAGAAACGTTTCAAACGTTTACTTAATAATTATTGAATAAAAAATACTGTAGTAGGAACTTTGTGTTGAGCTTTTGTCCAGTCGTATTCCATGTCTTCCCAAGACCATTTCAGTATCTAGATTATTTTCCTAGTGGGATCCGAAATAAACTTATTGCATATTTCACAAAGCCTATAGAGTGAACGATATTTTATAAAATAAAATGTTTTAGTATCTTCTTTCCTGTGCATCTCTTCATTCCCCCATTCTCATGAATTCACGGTCAATATGAGACAGTTTTTACAAACATTTATTACGCAGTCTAGAATGTGATCATCCCTTTCCCATGCGTGTAATCATTTTACTCCTAACATCACACCTTTTTTCTGACTTTCGATCAGAACATATTTTTACTAGAGCTCTGCTTCATGCTATTAGTTTACCTCCCAACCAAGCAATGTGAATAGAAGATATCAGTTCCCCAAGAGTGGTGTGGAAGAACGAGAGGAGGCAGGAAGGAGACAGCATGCTTAGTTTTCTTTTTTGTGTAAATATTATAAAGAAATCATCTCAATATCTTGGGTCTGTAGAGTTTCAAGTGATAAGGATATGAGGATATGAAACTTATATATTTTTCGTAAATATTATAAGACTGATAGAGATATAGAAAGAAAGGACTGGAAGTGAATGCAAGATAGTAGTTGGAAGATAGCTGTTAGAACAATTTCTGAAGAAATATAAAGACAGTGATACAAGGATCTTTAAATGTGTGGTGGTAAGTTATATCTATGTTATTTGTAGAATACATGTTTGAAATGAATAACTACGCTAAAAGGACATTATAAGTCTTTTATATAAAATCTGAAATAGCAATACCGTGATCGAAGTAGAAAAAGTAAAACGTCATCTCTAACATTTAAAAGTAACCAAAATATTTTCTATATTATGGTATTAGAATGCAACCGAAGACCATTATCCTTGGCAAATAAGTAATTAGGCCAATGAGAACACCAAAAAGAATGCTTTTTACTTAAAAGGCCTAAACAAAGAAATTTACCGAAAAACACAGGCTATGACTATTATAAATAACCTAAATTGCCAGCGGTTTTGTTTTCCTCATTCAGCGATGTGATTTACATCTCCAATAACTGTAGAGCAAGAATTTATTGGGAATGTAAAGTGATCTATGGAAGTAGGTCGAGAGGTAAATGATTTCCCTGGTGTGAAATCCTAAGCTTCCATAAGAACAAGAAGGAATAGATACCAAATGAACGACTCCTGGTCTATAGGAGGAAAGACATATGGGACGATTATTCAAAATTTGAAATTAACGAGAAAGAGATCAAACTTGACGAGAGAGAGAGAGAGAGAGAGAGAGAGAGAGAGAGAGAGAGAGAGTACATGTATCTCGCACTTTTTGTACTATCGAGGAAGAAATTTCTTTTATATCTTTATCTTTTTTATCAAAATTGCATCATAAATACATATTTGTCAGAGATAGAAAACGAAGGTGTGTAGCACAGCCTGCGGGGAGAGAAAAATCCATGTGAAAAATAGTATATCATTCTACAAGGAAGTAAATGTAGAGAGAGAGAGAGAGAGAGAGAGAGAGAGAGAGAGAGAGAGAGAGAGAGCGAGAGCAAATGGATATCAGGACGCTGGAAGCTAATCGAAATAATTTACTATGGGGAGAGAATGAAGCCAGGGGTCGATTGGGTGAATATTTTATGGATTTAAGGAATGTGAGATAGATCAAAGAGGCACAGGAAACGGATAAAAGAGTTGAAAGGGTCTTTTTAACCTTGAGAAGAGGATATACATAGAAGATATAAAAAAGGAAATCCACCATAAATTGATGGGATTATAAGCGAGATGCTGCACTACGATAGTGAAAATCTGATTGCTTGGCAAAAAAGTTTTTGTTAGATATGCACGAACGAGAAAACTTTGTAAAAGAATTCAGGAGAAAACATTGTAAAATAATTCAGGAGAGGAATAATTTCTGTCCTTAAAGTGATCAAAGAAAATGTATAATAATAGAGAAAGTGTATGATAAATCCTGATTGGAAAATATAGAGACTTTATATAGAAGATTGATTTATGTTCTTAATGCTTGACAGAGCTAGGAACCACAAAAAGATTCTCCGCTAACGGTGTCTGAAAGATAATAATCTGGGACTGGAAATCACTCATTGTGAGAGCTTGGCTTCAGCAATGGGTGGAAAAATACAGATCAGTAAGTCAAAGATTGCATTATAAAGGAAATTCACAATTGGGAGGGTTATAAGAGTATGCTTAATGGACGTATTGGTGAATAGAGGAGTCTGGACAAATATCTAATGATATTATGCTTATTAGAAAGAAGAATATAAACAGTTTTTATTTCTAGCTAGAGAGGGATGATAATCTATAAGATTATAAACGTACAATAAGAATTTATTTTTCAATAACACTGAAATGGACTTCAAGGAGTGCTTTTCATTTAGGAAGTTTGGAAGAGGGAATGAAAGTGGCGGAATGATGATATTGCGAAGTTCGTTACAAAGAATGGGAAACTAATTAAAATTAGCGGTTAAACAAAAGGAATAATTATATGAGAAGTTATTTTAATGAAAAAATAATCAATATTCAAGATTCAAATGGAGAACGGAAGTAGGGAGCGTAAGTATTTGGGAAATACAATAGTAGAATGAGTTGCACAAAGTTTTGAAAGTAGAAAAAAAAAATAATTTAAGATGGTGAAAGCTCTAATCTTGATGGAATTCCTCAATTATTCTGTGGATAAAAGGACTGAGTAGATCATAAAAATGAGATCTTAAAAAAAAGAGAAGCATTATAACACATCAAGACAAGTAAAATAAACTGTGTTGAAAATATCACGAAAGCAGAGAAAATCTGATTTAGCAAATGATATTAGTTTTGTGCAAACATCATATTCCAACAAAGAAAATTCGAAGTGCATGTAATTTTTCTTTTCATTTCCTTTATTATAGACCTTTACAAAAATAATAAAGTATATATTGTATCAAATAAATTTATCTTCGATATCCTCGAAATAATACTGAAAACAGTGATTTTATAATAGAACAGTGAAATACTAGTTAGGAGATTAAAAATAGCATAATTAGATAGAATTTTTATAGATATACAATTTTGAATCTCATATACAACTGGCGGAAACGTCTCAACGATGTTGAGTATATATATATATATATATATGTATATATATATGTATATATATATATACACATATACACATATATATATATATATATATACATATATATACATATATATATATATAAATATATATATATATATATATATATTTATATATATATATATATATATATATTTATTTATATATATATATATATATATATGTGTTACGACCTGTGTAGGCCGTAGTTCTGGTTCTTTAAACTTTGCTTTTTTTTAAAGGAATCGTAGGCAGTACATATTTATGTAACACGGTGAACTGAGGGAAGACAGAACAAAAACACTGGAAAAATCTAACAATATTTATTACAATACACAAATAAATTCAACCTTGCACCAGGAGTAACAAAAAAAACTCCTACGACAAACAACACTGGGTAAACAAAAATGTCCTGGAGGACTAATATACAGAGTCCTCTAAATACACAAGGTTGACCTATATCTAATAATCTTAACCCTAACAAAGAAAAACTAAACAGATCAAAAGTATGGCTCATATATTAAGCCGGGCCCACAAATATCAACAAACCATTACCCTATTACTAAATAGATAGGAATAAGGAAGACAGGAGAAATGAAAAGGCAGAAAAACCTTAAAATTACCTACCTACACACAAACATTAAAGGCTAAACCAAATACCAAATAATAAAACATAACACAAGGCAGCATACAAATACACATGCCACATACTAAATGCGTAAACACTTGGATACCTTCACAAAAGAATTATGCAGAGTCATAATTTATATATACATGTAAAAAACCCAACACTGTATTATCTATCTGTGAATAAACTCAACAGTACTTATCCATACATGGATCAGACGACAGAGAGGGGACGAACATTCGTCAGCATCAGAGGGAGTATCATTAACACCAGGAAAACGGGCTGGGCATATCCGTAACGATAATAAAAAGATCGTAACTTTACCTGGGTAATGCCTCCCTACGTTCCTCCTCACGGACCCTTGGTCCACAGACGAGCAGCGTAACTGATGTGATGACGCTCTTGGATCACGGCAATAGTACCTCCAACAGTGCCGGGACGGAACGACGGCACCGTCTTCCCGCAGAATCCTCAGGCGGGGAAAACAACGTCAAGCGAAGGTCGCAAGTGACACATACACCTGCAGGACGTAACAAGCGAGGTGGCTATCGCAGGTGACAAAACCCCTGCATACGTAGTCCGTGATCCAAAGAAGTGTACAATTTACCGCGGGTGGCTCAAAGACACCAGCGAAATAATCCTCCAAAGGCACAATTCCTTATGAGGGAATAAAAGAGGCGTCTACCAATGGCTGCTGAATTAGGATATACGTCTGTGATCAATGCACGGTCCGAACTGAACATTCCAGGCAGCAGTAGTCTCGTCCACGGCTCTCACTAAACACCAAACACTCGGAAAGAAAAATAAACAAAAGAGTTAATGGCAATTCACTAATTAACGACGAGGAGGAGCGAAGGTTATCACCGAACTCCTGTGAAAAGGGCAGTTAACTTATACTCCTGCCGAAGACCGAATTTATTTATAAACAATTAAATAACCTACTTTAACATAACACCTTCCTCCCCCAAGAAAAATAATTTTCATTCACTAAATGCAAAATTTTTCTTTTAATGATAAGCCACAAGGCTGGACAAAACATCAGAAACTGCAGGGCCACAAAAATAAAGAGAATTCAGGGAAAACACTAAAGCTACTACAAACCACTGATAAGATAAAATATCTTAAACCAAAACAAAACAAAGTCTTAAACGTAGTATCTACAGTAATAAACCAATCATAAGGTAAAAACATCTTAAACCTAAGCAAAAGGACAAGAACATAGCAAGTTTTAAATACATCATCAAACATTTGGACAGACATTCAATCCTATACCTGTCAACAATAAATTTTAGTAGGCACACAGAAAAAAAAAATATGATATAGAATTATCCACACCAACCTAGGTCCTGGAACAATTTACAAGAGTACAAACCTTATACCTGAGCTCAATATATACACACCTTGAAACATGGATGTAACCTCAACACATGCAACCAGGCGAACCGAGAGGGTCCCAAAAAAAAACCAAAGGGAGAGATCAAAATTTAGACACGTGAGAGAGCATCCGGGATGCAATTATCCACCCCTTTAATGTGTTTTATGATTAAATTGAACTCTTGTAGCTGAAGGGCCCAACGCAGAATCCTCTGATTTGATCCCTTCATACGTTCAATGAATACCAACGGATTATGGTCGGTCCAAATTTCTATAGGGAATGAAAAGTTAGTTACATAAGGTTTAAAATGTACCAATGTCCGCACCAGTGCCAGAGCCTCTTTCTCAATGGTGGAGTACTTTCTTTCCGCCTCTAGTAACTTACGGCTGTAGTAAGATACGGGGCGTACTTCACCATCATCACTCCTTTGAAAGAGGACTCCCCCAATTCCTACGTCACTGGCATCCACGGCTATGATGAATGGCTTCTGAAAATTGGGAGAAACCAATATTGGATTAGACACGAGTAACATCTTAAGTTTTAAAAATGCTTCTTCGCATCGAGAAGACCAAATAAATTTCTGCCCTTTTTTCAATAAATTAGTTAGAGGCTGTGCAAGGTCAGAGAAGTTTCGGACAAACCTACGGTAATATCCCAACATACCCAGCACCTTACGAACCTCTCTGACATTACACGGTCTCTTCAAAGCAACTATGGCCTCGAGATTGGCTTGCTTAGGAGCAACTTTACCCAAGCCAATCTCGTGACCCAAATAACTAACCTTAGCTTTCCCAAAGTTACATTTACCCAGATTCACAACAAGACCGGCGGCCCTAAGTGCCTCAAAAACTTTTCTTAATCTTACCAGGTGGGTCCGCCAGTCGTTGCTGTGTACCACCAAGTCATCTATATAGATTTCTGTACCTTCCAGGCCACAAATTACCCTGTTCATGAGACGCTGGAAAGTACAGGCAGCGTTCTTCATCCCAAAGGGCATTACTTTGCACTCGTAAAGACCTGAGGGCGTCACAAATGCTGAAATTTCACGGGCACGGCCAGATAGGGGGACCTGCCAATATCCCTTTAACAGATCCAATTTTGTAATAAACCTAGCAGGACCTATCAGGTCCAGACAATCCTCAATACGGGGAAGAGGAAAGGAATCATTTTTAGTAACAGAGTTTACCCTCCTATAGTCAACACACATACGATATTTACCATCAGGCTTCTTCACTAAGACTATAGGGGAACTCCATGGACTTACAGATGGTTGTATGAGATTGTGCTCCAGCATGTATTTAATTTCGTGTTCAACAATGGCACGCTTCTCTGGACTGAGGCGATACGGGCTTTGCTTAACCGGAGAAGCGTTCCCAACATCAACATCATGCTGGAGCAACCTCGTCCTTCCTGGAGAGTCCTGAAACAAGTCAGAAAATTCCATAATTAGGTTTAGTATATCTTGTTTCTGAGGGGCCTCCAGATGCTCTAACCCCTCTTTTAATACACCTAAATTTTGCAAGTTATTACCTAGAGCATCTGAAGGCACCTGGTCCAAAACATCTTCCAAGTTTTCCTCAACAGGTGCAACCACACTCATAACTGGCTCAAAAACAATGGCCAACGGATCCCGTCTATCAGAAGAGTAAGATTTCAACCTGTTTATGTGGAAAATTTTACATTTACGACTAGTTCCAGGGGCTTCAACTTCATAATTGACCTCGGACAACTTTCTCAACACCTTCCAGGGGCCCTTGTACCTGGGTTCAAGGAAGTTGTCTGGGTCTGTGCTTAAAACTAATACTAAGTCCCCGGACTCAAATGAGCGTACCTTACACTTCTGATCAAATTTGGCTTTCATTGTAGCTTGGGAAGCAGACAAATTATCTTTGGCATACTTCCAAGCTACTGCTAACTTGGACTTAAGTTCACTAACTACTTCTCCCACCGTACGCTCTCCTCTCTGATTTACTTCGAGCAATTCATGGAAGATTTCCAAAGGTCCTCGAACCTTGTGCCCAAATATTAATTCAAAGGGAGCAACGCCAGTAGAAGAATTGGGAAAATTCCTTATGGCAAAGAGAGCAAAGGGAAGCCCTTTATCCCAATCCTCTCCTTGCTCATAACAATATTTTTTTAATATACACTTAAGGGTCTGGTGAAATCTTTCCACCACACCCTGACTCTCAGGATGGTAGGGTACACTGGTAATGTGCTGAATGGCCAGTTCAGCACACTTACTCTTAAATACCCTGCTTGTAAAATTTGAGCCACAATCTGACTGAATTTTACGAGGCAGTCCATACCTGGAGAAAAACTCCACTAATTTGTCAAACACAGCTTTTGAGGTTATTTTCTTCATTGGAAAGGCCTCAGGAAAACGTGATGCTCTATCCATTATGGTCAGGAGATGCGTAAACCCTAACTTCGTCCTAGGCAGAGGTCCTACCACATCAATTACCAATTCTGCAAAGGGTTCTCCAATTGAAGGAATTGGGTTAAGAGGAGCCTTGGGAATAGGTTGATTGGGTTTACCCATCACCTGACACACTTCACAAGTTCTTACAAATTTCTTCACCGAAGACTTCATTCCTGGCCACCAAAAACATTTACTCAACCCACAAAAAGTTTTACTTAAGCCTAAGTGGCCAGAAAAGGAGTCCTCATGTGCAAGGCTTAACACAGCCTCCCTAAACTTGGTAGGTACGACAATTTGTCTTAAACAAGAAGTCACATTTAGTTGATGAGTTGGGGGACGACTGACCCTATACAACAATCCTTTCAAAACCACAAACCTGGGCCTGGTCAAATTGTCAGTATTACCTAACTCAAATGAAAATTCATCTTTTTGAGCCTGTATGAAAGAGAGACGGTCACAATCGGATTTCAATAATTTAAACACTCCAAAACTAGAACTACTGCTACTACTACTACCTTCTACTAGCCCGGGCTTCTCTACCTCTACTTCTAAATTACTTAAATATAGGTCATCATCATTATCAGCTTCTGCTGCACGCTTAGCAGAGGCTCGAGTAGTTATTGCCACAGGGCAAGCCGTGACCGAAACAATAGGAAATAATTCCTGCCCCTCTGCACTCAACATATCATTCCCAAGGATTCCGTCTATTCCTGGTATCGGCAGGCTCTCAACTACTGCCAGCTCAGTAACCTTGTGATACCCTGGGAAGGACAGCTCCACCCTTACTAAAGGAGCAGATACCACCGTATCGGGAAATCCTCCCAGGACCACGTATTCTCCAGTATAGGGAACTAAGCTAGACAAGGACCCTGCCAACACCAAAGATCTAGCGGATCCTGTGTCCCTCAAGAACTTAACATTAAGTGTAGAGGTTTCAGATTTCAATTTTCCGGGGTAGACATATTTGTTAAATGGTCATAAATTACCAGTGGACTCACACAATACAGGTTTTACTTTACCTACATCTGGTTCACTAACAACCTGGGGATCAACAGTTTTACCATTCTTACTCTCTGAAATAGAATTATTTGAAATTAGTGAGATCGGCGTAGGCTGATTAACATTATTTTGACTCTTATTTTGATTTTTTTGGAGGTAACGGCTCCTGGCTCTACATTCAGCTTGTCGATGCCCTGGCTTATTACACCAAAAGCAATTACCTCTAATTTCATTAGTTTTACCCGAATTGCCACGGTTAGAAAAAACCAGAGTGTGCCCACCACTCAAATCCTTTCTGAAGCCACTACCAACATGATTACTCATGCTACTATTTGGGGTACTAGATTGGTTTTTAAAGGGATTATTCGACTTAGAAGACAAATTACTATTATTATTAGGGTATGAGGATGAGAAGTTACCTGACCCAGCCCGATGGGTCAGGACAAACTCATCAGCTACCTGAGCCGCCTTGGACAAAGTTAAAATTTTAGTGTCCTCCAGATGAACTCTCAATTCTTTATTACACACCTTCTTAAACTCCTCCAGTACCATCAGTTCCCTCAAGGAAGAGAAGGAAGCAACTTGACGACTTTTCAGCCAATTGTCAAACTGCTCCTCCTTGAGACGAGCGTACTCAACATAAGACATAGAATTGGGCTTGCCAGTGGTTCGGAATCTCTGGCGATAGGCCTCAGGGACCAAATCATAGGCCCTGAGAACCAAAGCCTTTACTTTGTCATAATCTCTGGCAAGGCCCTCTTCCAATGCATTATATACCCGGATTGCCTTGCCCGTCAACCTACACTGTATGAGTACCGTCCACATTTCTGTGGGCCAAGACAACCGGGTAGCAACCCTCTCAAAAGCTTTAAAAAATTCTGGTACGCTCCCCTCATCAAAAACTGGAATTAACTTTAGTGCACCCGAAATATTAAATTTGTCTGCTGATGAGCTATTGGGGGAACTAACATGATTAGGGGACCCTTGCACCTTGGCCAACTCAAGGTTAAGCTTGAGCAACTCAATCTCATGTTGCCGGGCCCTCTCATTCTCCTCAAACTGCATCTTCAATAACTCAATTCTCTTACAAATTACATGGAACTCCTCCTGCCCCGTTACATGAGCAGAAGCTGTTACATGGTTGGGAACAGCCTCCTCAGCTAAAAAGGGGTTAGTTGAAATATTAAAATTTTTAACAGCCCTGGCCGGAGTAGGAAAATTGGCCGGACCTTCATACATAACCTTTACTGCAGGGGAATCAGCGAACAGGGACAAACCAGGATTTATGCTCACATCATCGACTATGGATCCTTCTTGGTCTGACCCAAAATCAGCGCCACTCTCAAAATCACTGGCTAGGCCGCTAGCTACCTCATTACCCTCAGCCAAATCTTGGGACACTTTTTCCTTAACCAGTTTTAACAAATTGGCCCGAGTGTCAGAGGACTTATAAGGGATCTCCAACCACCGGGCACACTGTACCAAATAAGCCCTTGTCAATACTCCTAAATATTTTAAACAGTCAGCCGAACCCAAGAATTCCGACGGGTCAAAAGTAAAGTCCTTCATTTTAATGAAAATAATATCCTATGGGGAAGGAAAGCAACCAAACCAAAAATCAAATATCAACAATAAATACTGTCACATCAATCCAGAGCTGAACTGCTCCCCCAAACACCGAGTACACCTGCGTACGATCCTGTCACGGTCGCCACTTGTTACGACCTGTGTAGGCCGTAGTTCTGGTTCTTTAAACTTTGCTTTTTTTTAAAGGAATCGTAGGCAGTACATATTTATGTAACACGGTGAACTGAGGGAAGACAGAACAAAAACACTGGAAAAATCTAACAATATTTATTACAATACACAAATAAATTCAACCTTGCACCAGGAGTAACAAAAAAAACTCCTACGACAAACAACACTGGGTAAACAAAAATGTCCTGGAGGACTAATATACAGAGTCCTCTAAATACACAAGGTTGACCTATATCTAATAATCTTAACCCTAACAAAGAAAAACTAAACAGATCAAAAGTATGGCTCATATATTAAGCCGGGCCCACAAATATCAACAAACCATTACCCTATTACTAAATAGATAGGAATAAGGAAGACAGGAGAAATGAAAAGGCAGAAAAACCTTAAAATTACCTACCTACACACAAACATTAAAGGCTAAACCAAATACCAAATAATAAAACATAACACAAGGCAGCATACAAATACACATGCCACATACTAAATGCGTAAACACTTGGATACCTTCACAAAAGAATTATGCAGAGTCATAATTTATATATACATGTAAAAAACCCAACACTGTATTATCTATCTGTGAATAAACTCAACAGTACTTATCCATACATGGATCAGACGACAGAGAGGGGACGAACATTCGTCAGCATCAGAGGGAGTATCATTAACACCAGGAAAACGGGCTGGGCATATCCGTAACGATAATAAAAAGATCGTAACTTTACCTGGGTAATGCCTCCCTACGTTCCTCCTCACGGACCCTTGGTCCACAGACGAGCAGCGTAACTGATGTGATGACGCTCTTGGATCACGGCAATAGTACCTCCAACAGTGCCGGGACGGAACGACGGCACCGTCTTCCCGCAGAATCCTCAGGCGGGGAAAACAACGTCAAGCGAAGGTCGCAAGTGACACATACACCTGCAGGACGTAACAAGCGAGGTGGCTATCGCAGGTGACAAAACCCCTGCATACGTAGTCCGTGATCCAAAGAAGTGTACAATTTACCGCGGGTGGCTCAAAGACACCAGCGAAATAATCCTCCAAAGGCACAATTCCTTATGAGGGAATAAAAGAGGCGTCTACCAATGGCTGCTGAATTAGGATATACGTCTGTGATCAATGCACGGTCCGAACTGAACATTCCAGGCAGCAGTAGTCTCGTCCACGGCTCTCACTAAACACCAAACACTCGGAAAGAAAAATAAACAAAAGAGTTAATGGCAATTCACTAATTAACGACGAGGAGGAGCGAAGGTTATCACCGAACTCTTGTGAAAAGGGCAGTTAACTTATACTCCTGCCGAAGACCGAATTTATTTATAAACAATTAAATAACCTACTTTAACATAACAATATGTATGTATATATATATATATGTATATATATATATATATATATATATTTATATATATGTATATATATGAATATATTAATATATATATATATATATATATATACATATATATATATATATATATATATACATATATATATATATATATATATATTTATATATATATATATATATATACATATATATATATATATATATATATTTATATATATATATATATGTATATATATACATACATACATATACATATATATATATATATATATATAATCTTTTGCTTCTTCTATCATGTTAACAGGACACAAAAGCCTCCTTCAACCAGGTAGTAAAATACAAAAAAGAAAATCTGTCATAAGTTACTTGTTTGTACAGAACAAAATACACAATGATATTTTATGCACGTATTGGTTACTGGTTTTCAATAATAGAATATACTGCATATTGTAATTTCAGCTCTTAATTTATCTTTCATATAAATAATGAAATGTTAAGGTAGAAACTTGTGTTTGATATATCCACTCTGATAATGGGAAATATAAGCGAAGTCCAATTTCGAACAGAGGCTAGAGCGCAAAGCTACACCTCCCTCTTTTTTCAAGCTTACATAATTTAATTAAAGATGAATTACATAAACAAAAAAATGCCAAAATACTAATTTACGGTTAACGTGCATAGCGAAACACGTTATGCTTTCCATAACATAGACGCTAAGGGCAATAACACCACGTATGAGAACTGGCCATACGACATTCATTAACTGCTGAGGGACATGGAATATCGAATCCCCATTCTCCCTAAGTTCACATTTTATAATGTGTTTAGATCAATGACAAGCTAGGAAGAGAACTGTCTGAATGGGTTATCAGTTTTAGGGCAGAAAAAGTAAATGAATATTGCCAGCTTCAATCTTGCATATATTTTCGCAAAAGTAGAAAAGTCATTATTTTTAGTGATTATAAAAGATCTATTCTCACATTTAATTTTTTGCGACTTGGAATTATATGTAAAAAAGTCATGGATAAAGAAAACAAAGATGAAAAAAAATGCTTATGCTTGAACCAGTGAAACCATCAGCTTTAAATAATTTTCACTCTCAAAACTCTACCATCAATTTTTCGACGTAAATACTGGTTTTAGTAATAGTACTGTAATTCATGCACTGCTTTCATTCCTGGATACGTACGCTACTCGGACACCCCTTTAAGGGTATACTCGGAAGCGAACGACCCTGACGCCAAAAAAAATTCTTGAAAAATCAGTTTTTGCAGTAACCTCCTTTTTTCTTTTGCCAAAAAAAACTTCAATGAATGCTTAAAACAACTGTAAAGATAAATACTACTCATCTGCAGAAAAACTATTTATTAAAAATATTTTAAAAAATTAAGTAGAAAAAAAAAGACCTGACATAAAAATTCATAAAAAAAATGTTTATACATATATACACAAATCCTTTTAGGAATTGATTCTTGAATGTTTAGGACACATCTTGATGTATTTTGGATGGAGTCAGACCCATGGAGGTGAAGATCTGAAATGAGAAAAAAAGGGTAACTTTTTTTGGCCAAAAAAATTTGTCCAAATTTCATGAATTTTTTTGGGTACCCAAATGAAATAGGAAGTGGCTAATTTTTTTAGGGAATAAACATATGTTATCCTAAAATAGAAATATGTAAAAAAATCTTCATTATTTTTTAAATTACATTTATATCAGGGGCCATATCTAAAGGTAATTTTTTGAGTACTTAGAAATTTCGTAAAAAAATACATATATTTAATATATAATATGATATTTATGCAGGTAAAAATATACCAAAATATCACAAATTCTATAGGGAACAAGAATATATATAGATAGGGCAGCTTTCGCTTCGGATATGTCCACAAAATGGCCGCCAACCACACTGACTCAGACTCCCTAATCTGCCACTTGAAATGTAGGAAGGGTATGTCAATTTCAAGGTGTTATTTACTAATCTAATTATTATTGGATATGCATAAAAACTGTATGGTGGGTTGCTGGATAATTGTCGATTATTTTACGACTATAAAATTAAAATTCTGACCCAAAAAAATTTTTTTGAAGGGAAATAAAATCGAAAAAAAAAATGTAAAACAATATAATATTTTAGCTAAAAAAATTTGATGATATTCAATCAAAAAAAAATTAAACAAAATTTTCCGACTAATAAACATCTAGAGGAATCATTACTCTGTGATAGTTCCTTAGTACGTAGTAATTTTGAAAGAATTGGGAAAAAACGAAAAAAATGGCAATCACCGGAAAATCGAACACATACCTATATATACGCCATATCTGGCTAAAAAAAAGATAGGCATGGGTAGCCAGATCATCTAGAAACACTTTCCAACACTATAAAAATATAAGTTTTGCGACACTACTTGCCAATTCCTTACGGTAACATGACTAAGCAAAAAAATGCAAAACAAATAAAAAGGGGCACTCGCGGAAAAATGGCTAACATTCTAATATACGGCATTTCAGAAAAAAAAAATTCAGCCACGTGCTAGGCAAACCATCAAGGCACATTTTCCGACAAATAAACATCTAAATGAATAATTACTCTGTGATAGTTCCTTGGTACGTAGTAATTTTGAAAGAAATGGGAAAAAACGAAAAAATGGCAATCACAGGAAAATCGAACACATACCTATATATACGCCATATCTGGCTAAAAAAAGAAGATAGGCATGGGTAGCCAGATCATCTAGAAACACTTTCCAACACTATAAAATTATAAGTTTTGCGACACTACTTGCCAATTCCTTACGGTAACATGACTAAGCAAAAAAATGCAAAACAAATAAAAAGGGGCACTCGTGGAAAAATGGCCATTCTAATATACGGCATTTCAGAAAAAAAAAAAAATTCAGCCACGTGCTAGGCAAACCATCAAGGCACATTTTCCGACAAATAAACATATAAATGAAATATTACTCTGTGATAGTTCCTTAGTACGTAGTAATTTTGAAAGAAATGGGAAAAAACGAAAAAATGGCAATCACAGGAAAATCGAACACATACTTATATATACGCCATATCTGGCTAAAAAAAAATAGGCATGGGTAGCCAGATCATCTAGAAACACTTTCCAACACTATAAAAATATAAGTTTTGCGACACTACTTGCCAATTCCTTACGGTAACATGACTAAGCAAAAAAATGCAAAACAAATAAAAAGGGGCACTCGCGGAAAAATGCCCAACATTCTAATATACGGCATCTCAGATAAAAAAAAAAGACATGCACGTGTTAGCCCAACCATCAAGGCACACTTTCTTACACATAAACATGAAAAAAAAATCAATAATATACGGCAATTCCTTACTACGTAGTAAATTTTTACAAATATTGAAAAAAAAAAACAGAAATTGGCAACCGCAGTTAAATACCCAATATACCAATAACTACGTCGTATCTGACAAAAACAAAATCACGCATGGGTAGCCAGATCATCTAGAAACACTTTCCAACACTAAAAAAGCAAAAGTTTTACGATACTATTTCGCAATATCTTACGGAAAAATGACTTGGCAAAAAAATGAAAAAAAATGAAAAAGGGACACTCGCGGTAAAATGCCCGACATTCTAATATACGGCATCTCAGATAAAAAAAAAGACATGCACGTGTTAGCCCAACCATCAAGGCACACTTTCTAACACATAAACATGAAAAAAAAAATTAATAATATACGGCAAATCCTTACTACGTAGTAATTTTTACAAATATTGAAAAAAAACAGAAATTGGTAACCGCAGTTAAATACCCAATATACCAATAACTACGTCGTATCTGACAAAAACAAAGTCATGCATGGGTAGCCAGATCATCTAGACACACTTTCCAACACTAAACAAGCAAAAGATTTACGACCCTATTTGGCAATATCTTACGGAAAAATGACTTGGCAAAAAAATGAAAAAAAAATGAGAAAAAGGGGCACTCGCGGTAAAATGGTCCTCGTGGTGATGAACGACATTTTAACTAAAAAAAAAAAAATCATGCACATGGTAGCCAAACAATCCACCAAGACTTTCCACAACTGATAACCTATACAAGTTGCACCATTCTACGACAATTTCATAATACGTAATAACTTTGATAATTATGCAAACTACCTTAGAAGGGTAAACTCGGTCGCGCTCGACCCCGACGCGTCTCAGAAATCGGGGAAGGAGTACAGCTACAGCAATGCACATCTGGACACTACTAGAGCGTGTAGGGGAGACACCTCCTGCAGGTCGATCACCCACAAATTCAGTCACGGGGGTGAGTCACGTGAGAAAAACCTGTTTTTTTTGACGCTCGGGGTCGCAAACGACCCATCGTACCTATCCAGGGTTAAAATCTGATCGAAAAGAGGAAGTTTATCAATATTGTTGAAACGAGTTTTTGCATGTTATATATTCATCTTGAGAAAACTTTCCAATAGCCTTTTTGAGTTTTTTTTTTTCATTACGAGAATTCCCACGATAATATCGTCAAGATATAAAATATGCTCTTGTCAGCGCGTGTCAGAGGCCATGCAATATTTTGTGAGAACATTTTGAGCAAGGTATCGAAAAATGGACTTTGCATAATATTCATGATGAGTCCTAACCAAGTAACACGCAAAACCTTTCAGTAAATACTGAAAGGATATACGCCCATTTCAATAGTAATTGAATATTTGGATTGATTTTTAGAATTACCGAGATATTGTGGAAAAAGAAGAAAGAAAAAAAAAATCATGTAATTGTCAGTAAACATTCGTAGGTTTAAGATATCCAGGCAAATGCTGCTCATCAATAATCTGGTATTTGGGAAACTTATTTCACATGTTAGCTGAAGCTATTGAATATTGTCTTTCTAAATTACTTGGTTTACTTTCACTATCTAGAATTACTAGGACTTATAATACACCACCGATTGAATAGTATGATATTTATATTATGGTTCTTGTTGAAAAATTTCATCTATTTTTTTCTTGTTCTATCTTTTGTCGGAGAATAATTATCCTCTAACTGGAGAATAAACGAAAATCTCATTACTTGATGAGTTGTAAACATTTTTTTTTTCAAACTGGATCTCCGGTCTAATAGAGCATTTCACAAGTTATTTTATTTTTCAATCTATAAAATATTAATAGAAGATTTTTCTTATTTCGATACTATATTGTGAATCTCTTAACA
>NC_090725.1:61842946-61850446 GCF_036898095.1 Palaemon carinicauda | reverse complement strand
ACCAGGTAAATACTTTCTTGAGGGTACGGCAACGGTTGAGAATCCACAGATACAGTAATGCTCTTGTAAACTTCCATCAGGACGACATGGCCTGAGCCCAAAAAAACAATTTTGAGCGAAGCGGAAAATCTATTTTTGGGTGAGGTAGCCATGTCGTCCTGATGGACCAGCCCTTCCTTTTATTATAAAAAGGGTTTATTGACCCCTCCCTTTAATACAGTATCTGTAGCACCTCGAGTATCGCTTCAAGGAATAAAGATGGCGCTGTCGTCTTCGTCAGATACACACTGGAAACGGAATAGGAGAGATACCTTATGAACGGCTCTCTTTGCATTCTCGTTTTTAGATTCTTGTCACTGTTACCCCTCGAAGCAATAATACTGTTTGGGGTGAAGATAGGTATGTGGCGTGTCAAGAATACGTTCTCTGATATTATGCGATATCCTTGTTAGATTTATTTAGGGATATTCACTCCAGGAGTTAGAATTCTGGATACCTTAAGGTAAAATTCTCTAGGAATATCACTCTAGTCAAATATACCCTAGGAAGCTACCCTTTAGGAATTTCCATCAGGACGACATGGCTACCTCACCCAAATATATATATATATATATATATGTGTGTGTGTGTGTGTGTGTGTATGTATATATATATATATATACATATATATATATATATATATATGTATATATATATATATATATACATATATATATATATATATATGTATATATATATATATATATATGCATGTATATACATATATATATATATATATATATATTCATTTATATCTGGTACTTGGGCATGTTACTCTACGTTTAAAATGAATATACAATGTAGTAGTGACGTGGAAAAATCGAAGATAGTTTCTCTTCTGACAAAATGTCCTACAGATAGTTTTCAGGATAGAGGCAGGAATTAATTTACTTTTCTCCATTCATTGCTTTGTATCGACACGTCGGCACCTGTTTCTGATGACTGTGACCTTTCTTTAGGACTACATTGGATTCTGGAATTACCCTGCAATATATATGTTATGTCGGTCAAAATAAATTTTTATTTGGATATTCAGAAGAACCTTCAAAAACATTGCTAAAAGAAAACATTAAATTCTATGATATTTAAATAAGAAAATATTTAATATTACTTCTAGTACTTTTAGTATAGAAATTCTTTCCAACCATTATTACAAGACTTTTTCTTTTCATTTATTCAATTCAGTACTCCATACATTAGAACAAAGCCATCTCTCAGTCACTTTCCTCTGCATTTAGCTTATAGAAAAAAACTACCATTATCTAAAGAAAAAGAGAAAAAAAATCTGGATCATAATATTTCTTCTTTATCTCTAACTTTTTTTCCCACACTTGGACAGATCAGTATTAATTCTTTTCTTCCTTCAATAATTAATCAATCCTACCCAAACGATCATACTTTTCACCCATTCCTAGAGTCATCTTAATGCTACAAGTGCAATTCTATTCTTAGGTTTATTTTCGATGATCAATCTATTCTGAAACAGTATTTGAATTATTTTACTTTGCCTTTTGTTTAGTATTGATATCTTGACTGGTACTCAGATGCTGAATTTCATCTTAATTTTTGATAAGAACTTAGAGTCTAGAAAATCTCTTAATCATGATCCAGTTATTAATCCATGGCAACGTCATTCGGTTAGTACCTTATGCATGCTACATAGGGTTTTTCATAATTCTGACCATCCTTTCTTTTCAGAATCATCATGTAGGTAGTACTGGGTATGCAGTTAAATTTATTGAACATGCATTACCCATCAATATTTTATAAATTTTATTCCAATGGTTACTATTTTGATATAATCCTCCCAATCAGGCGGTTATATTTCAAGGATTCGGATGTTCAAAACGTGCAACAAGTGTTTTTTTTTATATTGAACAGGCTAACATAAGTTTCTCTTCGTAGTTTATATATAGAAGATATATTTTAAGGTTGTTACTGATCTTCAAATATTCTACTATGAATAATAATAATAATAATGATAATAATAATAATAATAATAATAATAGTAATAATAATAATAATAATAATAATAATAATAATAATAATAATAATAATAATAATAATTTCATCTCAGAAATTATATTAGCTTTTGTCAGTTCATCTCACTTTACCACTATCAAAAATGCACACGTCTGTGCATAACCATATTAAGTTGGATGAATGCTTAGTCAATTGATAATCCAATATCTATAGGACCGTTTTTTACAACATGATGGGTATATATATATATATATATATATATATATACTGTATATATATATATATATATATATATATACAGTATATATATATATATATATATATACCTGATTAATAGTCCAACTGATGTATTTAAGAACAAAGGAACCACTTTCACTGGAGTGTTTACCCTTCTGGTTGATTTGTTTTTATTCTGGAAAAGACTTATATGTGTAAGTCTTAACCTCTAGGGGTAATTTTATTTTATTAATTGAAACGATATCAAAATGTACTCATTGGAAATTTTATTGATAATCCCAAAATCTAAGCTTAGTTAAATGTGGAAATATTAAAGAACAGTATGAAAAATAAATCAATTTATGGATATATTTATGTTTTTTCAAAGTCAAAAAATGGGGCAAGTTCAATGTACTTACTCCTCAGACATAATCACTCTTTGTGCTTCCTAGATCAGCACACAATGCCCTTTCATTGTGTTAAAACACAATCAGAGAAGCCTCCTGGGCTAAATATGGCAAAGAACTCTAAGGAGCCTAAGCCAAATGCCATTCACTTCTAGTAAGGGTTGGTGGGCTATATTGCTTGGTATGTAATCAGAAAAATTATAAAAAGGAGCAGTTACCGAGGGAAGGTGTTGCCACATCCATTCCCACCAAAGGTTATAGCTGAGTAGGGGTAATGTCTCTCATTGCCAAAGTCTTTTGAACTGCTTTACTAGCTGTGTGACTGAAAGTTTTAGCTGTGAATATATTTTATCAGTGTTTACTGGTAAAGGGGGTGTAAGATTGTGAGTGATGTAGACTTGCAAGTGTATACAATGCTAGCGAAGGTAAATATAATTGTAAGTACCAGAACCATCACAAACGTTTATCTAGTAATAGGGAATGATGTGACTAGATGGCTGGGGAGTTTTAAAATTTGTGGAATAGAGTGGTGTTTAGCAGGGCTGTGAGTGTAGTGATATTATAGTGCAATTGTGCAGATGGTGAGAAGGGCACCCGGAAGATTGGAAAAAAGGACTTTTGTGCCTAATTCAATGGTTAGTATTGGATGGTTAAATATTCTTTGTAAGAATGGGAATCTATGATATATTTTGATCACTAATTAAAAAAATCTCTCCAAATTAAATTTGTATATCTAAAATGGTACCATAGTAGGAAGGAAGTGTATATTGGATTGTTGCCGCCAATAGCTGCTGCGCAAATAACAAAAGGTAAAGTCTGTCTGATTCTAGATTTTGTAATTGAACAAGGATATGCATTGTTAGACTGGAAGATTTGTTTGCCAAGACCTTATAGAAGGGGAGACAGATGATAGCATCTAACACCATTATTGATTTGAAGTTGGCCTACTTGTAGTTCCATACTTAAGAAACCATGAATGTTTCAGCTATTGAAGTACTAGGGTAGGATATATTTTCTAATGACGTTGGGTTTGGTTAAAATCAGTGATTCATACAGTGGCAATAATCTTCAAGAAAATCCTATGCAAGGTTGAAAATTGGAGTTCAATATAATTTTGTATATTGATGATATGTCAGTTGAAGAAAGTGGGGTAACGTCAGATTAAGTTGTTGATTATCAGAGAAGATATGGGCTGATTACAAAACTGCAAGAGCCAGCCCTAAGATAGTTTAACTATTATAGGGCAGATCAAACAGGAATAGACTAAGGAGACTTGTTTTTAAGAAAGAAATATGAAATCCCAGAAACTCATAAAGGCTTCAGCAGAAAGGAGGTGTTCTCACTGTATGGACGACATGTATACCTCTACTCCACTGTTACATTCAAAGGGGAATTGAAGAAGTGAAACGGGAGGACATCCTCAGGGAAAGATCAATGATGATGTCGGTTAGTAAGGATGATATTAGTATGCAATGTGTAAGTGAGTATGTTAGGGGGAGCAGGGGGTAGTTCCGTGCAATTTCACTAGTATGGCTATCAGCATTTTTTTTTTTTTTTTTTATGTTGTGTCTATAGCCACAGTTTTAAATTGAATAAAGTGGTTGATCACTGCTGAGAGGAAGGTGCAAACAAGGGTAACGTATGAAATGTTTATAAAGAGGCAATTTGGAAGTTGGGAGAGTTAGTTAAGGAATTCCAATGGTAACTATGAGTCCTATTTATACCGTCAGAGATGACCAAATAAGATGCTGCGACCTGGTGAAGAAGGCCTTTTTGAGGGAGCTAGAGAAGCCTGGAGATAAAGCAGCTATTATGGGATATGTAGGAGCCACACACCTAAAAGAATTGTATCACAGGGGGGATAAGACCTTCTTCTTGGCAAGGAAGACCAACGGCATCCGAGGGCAAATTTCCTTTCTGACACCATCTGACATTGTTATAAGAGTCCTTGATCTAGGAGAGATTCGGGTAGAAAGTAACTGAAATAGACTAGTTATAGATAGCATATTATCGGTTAGATTTGATTCTGTAAATGATTGATTGCAACTTAGGTCAAATAGGGGTTTGAAGGAAGCTTTGGTCATGAACTGTAGTTGAAATTGGTTTAGTGATGCATGTAGTTTTCATGGAAAAGTGCCCAGTGGAAGTACATCAGCATTGTTTTTCTTTCGGAATATCCCAAGTAGATACTCACCAAGTGGAACATCAAGGTGTTATTGAGGTGAGTTTTGAGGGTGAGTAGAAATAGTAAAATTGAAGGCGCCTGAAGACAACCAGTCATTGCTGAAACTGGTAAAATTTTCCCGATAGAGAGATGATGTATTTGTATTGTATGCTGTCTAGTTTAGGGCTAGATGAGGGCTCTATATAAACGAGAGCAGTGTCTCAGTACAGATAGCAGGACCAGAGTCTGATACAAATGTAAATTTGGAAGACAGAGGGACCTGTAATTGTCAAGGTTAGGGATGTGGTACATATGAAACCTTCAAGTTCTTCATGATCAACTAAATGAGGAAGAGGTAGGTTAATATCTTCAACTTGTGGACTATATCTTTGCAGGGCTTTGGCATTATTTAAAGATCAAAAAGGGGTGGGAGTGATTGAGTCAGTTGAAAACTTAGTTGGTGTGTGGTAGAAGTATTAAACAATTGGGGTTGTTGATCATCGATGGACATAAGGCAGTCTTGTTGAATATATCAGAACATTACATAGTTGGGTACATGTAATTTTGAGTCCGAATGATAACTAAAATATTTAGTAGTAATAGTAATGTCGAGTGGTTTGAAACATTTAAGGACGGTGATTTTTTTTTTTTTCACTGAGTCTGTATTACTAACAAGAGCTGTTGAGGTTGTTTCAATTGTCTATTATGATACTAGTTTTCCAAAACATTGTGTTGTAAAATTGCAGCAATCAAATATTTAGATGGTGAAAACAAGATCAATAAACTGTATCTGGATTTTTTTTTTGCTACCTTAAATTAATAGTAGGTTCGTAGACATACGTCCATTAACAGAAACACCTCAATCACTTATCCAAATCTTCTGCTGAATAGATTATTGACAAACATAGGATAAGAAATAAAATATTGTCAGGACTATCGATTGAGATAATTGTTTCAAAATTCCATTGGTTTCATGGAAAGCCTTAAGGCCTAAAAGATGAATAACTGATTAAATTAAAGAAAAAAATATTGGTCTGAAATACATTTCATATATAATCAGTGTAGGGAAATTTGTCTAAATGTCTGTTTGTTTTCCCCTTTTAGTAACTGGATTTGCTCAAATTCAAAATATACCTCAAGTTTTAGTTACTTTAACTTATCTTTTTCTCGCTCTCTATAATCCGAGTTATCAAATGTCTTACATTTAACTCAGACAATTTGCACTATGTTAGTGTAGGTGTAATAGTGTGATAGATGACATTAGCAATAGCGGTAGCATACAGTAAAATCGATACATTTTTGGAGTGGAATCTCAATGAAACATATCTAAAATCCCCAAAACTATGATTGACAACCCCTTCGACAAAAGCAAATCCAACCTTCAATATTATTCCGAATTCGATAACGTGAGAATTAAGTGGATATATCAATGAAATTGCTACATCCTTAAATACATAAAAATTATTTTTTTTCTCCCGTGAAAATTGAAGTCGCAATAAGCCGCTAAGTAGGTCGAGTCAAAAATAAGAAAAAGTTTGTTTTCGTTGTATGTGAATTTTCAAGTGGTAAAAATACGAAAAAAAATATTAACATTCAGTGTTTCCAGTCCAATTAATGCAAATTCAGGCACAGATCCCGATTGTATCACGCTCTCCTTATATGATCAGCTCTATGAAGGATGAATGATATTATTGAGTTCCTGTTTATGTGAGCACTAGATTTGATTAAAATTTTCTTTTCTACACTTAGTTTCATCACAGGGAGTTTTCTTTTGGTATAGGTCACATTCCTCATTATTCCTTGATCTAAAACTTATACGAAAGATTCATGAATACAGAAATAAAATTGTACGTACATTTTTATATTTATCCATTTATTTATTTGTCTATCTAAATACTACGAGAATATATATATATATATATATATATATATATATATATATATATATATATATATATATATATATATATATATATATATATATATATATATATATATATCCCTGGAACACTGAACGTGGGTATAGATTACCCAGAGTAGGTGACGTCATTCGTGTTCCCCCCTCTTCCCCACAAGCCAGCGCGCTGGGACTCAGTATACCTTCAGTCTACCCTATGGGTTTATAGGGGGAAGTCGCGTCGCTCCAATCCTCTGCCTGGATTTTGCGCTACAGACGTGTTCGGGTACCGTTTACCCACGTTCAGTGATAAGAGTATATAGAAAAAACTGGGTAATGTGTACCCGGGTTCAGTGTTAATAGTTACAAATGGAAGCTATAAGTGTTGGTGTACTAATAATTGTCTTTCTTTTCAGGCTGTAAATGCTTTTTCAGGATTTCCAAAGTTCAGTGTGACACAATGGCAAGACAAGGACGAAACCTTAGTGATTTTCAAGTTTTAGAATTGCTTGATGCCTCAGACAATGAGAGTGAAATTGACTGTATTGAAGCAGAGGTACTGTATGATAGTGACCTTGATAAAGAATATGTGCCTAGTCATCAGGAAATGATAGAAAGTTCTGACAGTGACTCAGAAGAAGACCTCCCACGCCGCCGCATAGAAACAAAGGCGGCTGGTCAGAAGAGGAAGAGGCCTAGGCACCTCCCCTCCACCATCTCACCTGATAACATCGCCACTCCCTCTACTGGCCTTGCCACCTCTACTCCTGGCCCTAGTGGCTACTCTGTTCCAC
>NC_090725.1:61821134-61832446 GCF_036898095.1 Palaemon carinicauda | reverse complement strand
GGACACCCCTTTAAGGGTATACTCGGACGCGAATGACCCCGACGCCAAAAAAAATTCTTGAAAAATCAGTTTTTGCAGTACCTCCTTTTTTTCTTTTGCCAAAAAAACTTCAATGAATGCTTAAAACAACTGTAAAGATAAATACTACTCATCTGCAGAAAAACTATTTACTTATAAATATTTTTAAAAAATTAAGTAGAAAAAAAAAAGACCTGACATAAAAATTCATAAAAAAAAAGTTTATTTATATATACACAAATCCTTTTAGGAATTGATTCTTGAATGTTTAGGACACATTCTTGATGTATTTTGGATGAAGTCAGGACCCATGGAGGTGACGATCTGAAATGAGAAAAAAATGGGTAACTTTTTTTTGGCCAAAAAAAATTGTCCAAATTTCATGAATTTTTTTGGGTACCCAAATGAAATAGGAAGTGGCTAATTTTTTTAGGGAATAAACATATGTTATCCTAAAATAGAAATATGTAAAAAAATCTTCATTATTTTGTAAATTACATTTATATCAGGGGCCATATCTAAGGTAATTTTTTGAGTACTTGGGAAATTTCGTAAAAAAATACATATATTTAATATATAATATGATATTTATGCAGGTAAAAATATACAAAATATCACAAATTCTATAGGGAACAAGAATATATATAGATAGGGCAGGCTTACGCTTCGGATATGTTCACAAAATGGCCGCCAACCACACTGACTCAGACTCCCTAATCTGCGCACTTGAAATGTAGGAAGGGTATGTCAATTTCAAGGTGTTATTTTACTAATCTAATTATTATTTGATATGCATAAAAAATTGTATGGTGGGTTGCTGGATAATTGTCGATTATTTTACGACTATAAAATTAAAATTCTGACGCCAAAAAATTTTTTTTGAAGGGTAAATAAAATCGAGAAAAAAAATGTAAAACAATATTTTAGCTAAAAAAATTTGATGATATTCAATCAAAAAAAAAAGTAAACAAAATTTTCCGACAAATAAAACATCTAGAGGAATCATTACTCTGTGATAGTTCCTTAGTACGTAGTAATTTTGAAAGAATTGGGAAAAAAACGAAAAAATGGCAATCACCGGAAAATGGAACACATACCTATATATACGCCCATATCTGGCTAAAAAAAAGATAGGCATGGTTGCCAGATCATCTAGAAAACACTTTCCAACACTATAAAAATATAAGTTTTGCGACACTACTTGCCAATTCCTTACGGTAGCATGACTAAGCAAAAAAATGCAAAACAAATAAAAAGGGGCACTCGTGGAAAAATGGCCATTCTAATATACGGCATTTCAGAAAAAAAAAATTTCAGCCCCGTGCTAGGCAAAACCATCAAGGCATATTTTCCGACAAAATAAACATATAAATGAAATATTACTCTGTGATAGTTCCTTAGTACGTAGTAATTTTGAAAGAAATGGGAAAAAACGAAAAAATGGCAATCACAGGAAAATTGAACACATACTTATATATACGCCATATCTGGCTAAAAAAAAATAGGCATGGGGTAGCCAGATCATCTAGAAACACTTTCCAACACTATAAAAATATAAGTTTTTGCGACACTACTTGCCAATTCCTTACGGTAACATGACTAAGCAAAAAAATGCAAAACAAATAAAAAGGGGCACTCGCGGAAAAATGCCCAACATTCTAATATACGGCATCTCAGATAAAAAAAAAAAGACATGCACGTGGTTAGCCCAACCATCAAGGCACACTTTCTAACACATAAACATGAAAAAAAAATCAATAATATACGGCAATTCCTTACTACGTAGTAAATTTTTACAAATATTGAAAAAAAACAGAAATTGGCAACCGCAGTTAAATACCCAATATACCAATAACTACGTCGTATCTGACAAAAACAAAATCACGCATGGGTAGCCAGATCATCTAGACACACTTTCCAACATTAAAAAAGCAAAAGTTTTACGACACTATTTCGCAATATCTTACGGAAAAATGACTTGGCAAAAAAATTAAAAAAAATTAAAAAGGGACACTCGCGGTAAAATGCCCGACATTCTAATATACGACATCTCAGATAAAAAAAAAAGACATGCACGTGTTAGCCCAACCATCAAGGCACACTTTCTAACACATAAAACATGAAAAAAAAAATGAATAATATACGGCAATTCCTTACTACGTAGTAATTTTTACAAATATTGAAAAAAAAACAGAAATTGGTAACCGCAGTTAAATACCCAAGTATACCAATAACTACGTCGTATCTGACAAAAAACAAAGTCATGCATGGGTAGCCAGATCATCTAGACACACTTTCCAACACTAAACAAGCAAAAGTTTTACGACACTATTTGGCAATATCTTACGGAAAAATGACTTGGCAAAAAAATGAAAAAAAATGAAAAAGGGGGCACTCGCGGTAAAATGGTCCTCGTGGTGATGAAACGACATTTTAACTAAAAAAAAAAAACATGCACATGGTAGCCAAACAATCCACCAAGACTTTCCACAACTGATAACCTATACAAGTTGCACATTCTACGACAATTTCATAATACGTAATAACTTTGATAATTATGCAAACTACCTCAGAAGGGTAAACTCGGACGCGAACGACCCCCGACGCGTCTCAGAAATCGGGAAGGAGTTCAGCTACAGCAATGCACATCTGGACACTACTAGAGCGTGTAGGGGAGACACCTCCTGCAGGTCGATCACCCACAAATTCAGTCACAGGGGTGAGTCACGTGAGAAAAACCTGTTTTTTTTTGACGCTCGGGGTCGCAAACGACCCACCGTACCTATCCAGGGTTAAATAAGCTCTGGCCTTAAAGTAAATCTTACTTTTCGAGATATTTGCATAATTGTGGCAGAGCTTTGCCAGACCGGTCAGCGCCATTTTATGACGCTGCTGTTGCTTGCATGCCTTATTTAGTTAGCCGCAACAGCCTTACCGGTATATAAATTACTAATCAGCGCTATTAGTTATTTAGTCTTCATAGCTAGGAACTTTATATCGTGTTTTTGACGCATTAGTTAGGGTCTTCGCTGACCCCATACCTGTAGGCTTTGATTAGCCCCTAGGCCAGTGAGCCTATTCCAGTGTTAATGCATGATATTTCAGTGATCCTAGTGTTAGTTATGAAGATATTGGCATTATTTTACAATACCATTGACAGTGATGCAAGTGTTTTTCGCCTTCAGGGACCATATAGGGGGTAGGTTATCTTGAGTGCCTTGCTAACCTAACCTTATGATAGGACCCCTATATGCTCTCTTCATCCCTAGCCCTAGGGCTTCCCTCTGGTAATCTTGTATCCTATTACATGTGATAGGACAAGACTCCTCAGAGTACTGTATCGCCTCCCCACCTAAGGGAATGACCCCTCCCTTAGTGTTGCGGACCTTAAAGGTAGGATCACCTCCTTTAAGCTGAATCGGTCCTTGACCTTTTCCTTGCGATACGTCTTCTCCCTTCCTTGATTAGGGTCTAACAACCCTAATCCAGGTTAGGTTGAAAGGGCTGGTTTATGTACCTTGCTGAAATATACGCGTGCACCGTTTTTCAGTTGGTCCACCTACTATAGGTTAGGGTGTGCATCTCCCTTCCTAGGTGGCCTCTCTGGTGCATAACCCATCCTTTCTTATAAGAAGACCCTTTCCCCCCCCAACCTATCTCTTGCCTAGCCTAACCTACCAGTAGGTTAGGCTTCATATGTCCCCTGTCCTACACTCCACCCTAGGCTGGAGTGCTGGACCCCGTGGTGCTCCCAGTGTTGTCCGCTCTGATACATAGACCCTCCATAGTGCTATGGAGTCAGTTATCATTTGGTCGACATGAAGAGTCTCCACCCCTTCTTTGGGTACACCCTGTCCTCTCTTGGACTGCCTTAGCCCCCGGTCATTGCGGCCCCTGCTTAGGATGATAGATTCACCTCTATCATGGTGGTACCTTTTCCAGAGGTGTCTTGACTAGGCTAGTACAGCCTTGCCATCCCACCTCCATCTTTGGTGCTTGTCCCTTGCCGCCTCTACCCCGGCATTACCGCCGCTACGGGTGACTTCCTTATCCTTGCCGCCTTCCCCCGAGTGCCGGGGGATCGCCGCCGGCCGCCGGCTTATCGCCGTGGTCTCTCCATTCCCTCATAGCCTCGGCACACTGCCGACCCCTCCCGGAGTGCCGGCACTAGCAGCCGGCCCCCGGCCCCGGCTATGCTCCTTTATCCTTACCCCTGTCACCCTCCGACTGCCTCCGGCTGCCGGAACCGCCGCTCCTTGCCGGCGGCCGCCGCTACCGGCTGCCGCCACCCTGGCTTCTTTTGACCATAGAATGATCATTCTTGAATGCCAGAAACTCTGCTCGAGCGGCTTCCGGCGTGCCGGGGGTATGCCGGACCCGTCCGGAGGCGGCAAGATGCCTTGCAACCCCTTCTCTCAGCTATCTTTACTAGCGATAGCTCCTAAAAACCGCACCTAGACGGCTTGTTAACGCAGACAAACTGGTACGGAATCGTACATTTTGTTCAGTTTTCACTCTGTCTTCTTGCGTGTCTCATCTTTCCAGCACGCTACGTGTAATTGGCACGTCTGGTTGCCGGAACCTTACTAGGATCTCATGATCCCCAGACTTTCTTGATAAGATTTCAAGCCTAGTCTATAATATGGTAATTCTAAATGGAATTCCCATTATCAAGACACCTTCCATGGAGGCCTACGGCCACCTGGGACTGTCTGATGCTACGGCAACCAGCCGGGCGGGTTACACGAGGCATGCGTCTGTCTCCTTTCACCCACCCTTCTGTGCATCACAATTAACTTATGTTAATATTAACTTGTTAATAATTAACTTTATATACGAGCCATATTATGACTCTACAATACTCATCGTCTCTTTCCTTTACAGGAGGAGTACGTCAAGTGTGACCACGACTTCTGCGCGGTCCGTCGGCCACACTTCTATGGACACACGGCGTGTAGGACACACGCCCCTTGTGCTCACAAGAGAGGGGATCTCAAGTACTGGGGCCCCACCACCTGTTCGGTCTGCCAAGAATGCCTACAGAAAGCATTCTATGATCCTCCCTCAGCGGAGATTCGGGACACTGCTCGGGACAACCTACGCAAGTGGGTACGTGGCTTTCAAAAGAACGCCACTGGACCATACCTAGCCACAGAAGAAATGAGATCTTTGCTGTTCCCAAAGGCCTCACCAGACTCAGTGGTCCCAGTCGAACAGATCCCCGTCGTCCAGATCACAGTGGAACCTGATACTGTCATGGCTCAGTCCATGAATGATTGTCACCTGGATTCAGAACATGATGAACACATGTCAGAGATCTCGGAGGACACCGAGAAAACCCTTATGGCCCAGGGTGAAGGGGAGGATGATGAAGAAGAGGACCGGGTAGTATATACCGAGTCCGATAAGGAGGATGCCCCTCCCTCCATCCCCCCTCCTACTCCTACTCCTACACCGTCGGAAGTGTCTCTCCCGTCTACGTCCTCCACCACGACTCCTCTACCTACGGCACAGGATATGATTCGGCTCATTGAATCCGTGATGGAGCAGAAGCTCCAAGAAACTCACAAGATCATTCGGTCGATGGGAGGTTCCGAGGAATCTCGCAAAATCTCCATCAAGGACCTCCCCGCATGCTCGAGCGACAATCCGTGGCGGTTCGCCGAGCATATGGGCATCGCTGATGACAAGATCTTCGTCAGCGATAAGATCGGTTCCATACCCCTGGAAGAAGTGGAGTTCTTCCCCCGCTTTGAGGCGTATCCGGACCCAAGCTAAACGAACACCTCCTTCGTAGGGAACAGGAAACGAAGGAGAGGCTGGCAGCATCTCTCACTCTCCAGGTCCAGATGGACGTAATGGCTGGTGACACCAGAGTCCCTGACCATTACATGGTCCTTGCCAAATCTCATATGGCAACCTTAGTCAAGGATCTGTACCATTTCATGCGAGCTCGTAGAGCCTGCAGAGAATTCGTGTTCTCCAGTGCCACTGTCAGACACGAACCCCGGAAACTAATTGCCTCCAACATCTGGGGCAAGTACCTCTTCCCGTCTGATCTAGTGAAAGAGATCACAGACAAGGCCGCATCTGAGAACAGGAACCTTCTCAACAAATGGGGCATGTCTAGGAAGAGAAAGCCCTCTCAGGATGACGGTCCTCAGCCTAAGAGGAAGCAGTCGAAGCATAGACCCCAGAAACGTCAGCACAGACGTTAGTTTCCGGCACCCGCTACTCCCCAAGTGGCCGCTCAGCCGCCACAGACCTTTCATTTGGTCCCACAGCCGGTTTTGTCCTCATCACCGGCCTTCAACCCCGCCTTCGAGCAGCACTCCACTACCTTACGTCCCAAGGGTAGAAGCTCAGGCAGGGGTTCCGGCAGAGATTCCTCTCGCCGGCCCTCCAGAGGCAGAGGAGGACAGGGAGCTAGCGGCCGAGGCAGCAAGTCCTCGGGACCCCAGAAGCAATGAAGTGCTTCCGGTGGGAGGAAGACTCCGCCACTTCCAGGATCGCTGGACCTTCGACTCCTGGGCACACAGCATCATCAAGAAAGGTCTGGGCTGGAGCTGAGCGCAACCACCCCCAACCTTCCGGCAATTCTTCCAACGTTCAACCCCCCCTCCTGGAAGAATATGTGCTAGACCTCTTGAACAAGAAGGTGATAAGAAGGGTGAAGTCCACAAGGTTCCAAGGGAGACTGTTTTGTGTTCCCAAGAAAGACTCAGACAGACTCAGAGTCATTCTGGACTTATCCCCCCCTCAACGTATTCATATCGAACAACAAGTTCAAGATGCTGACTCTTCAACAGATCAGAACCCTCCTGCCTCGAGGGTCTTTCACGGTCTCGATAGACCTGGCGGACGCATACTGGCACATACCAATGAACCATCACGCTTCCTCCTACCTAGGATTCCGACTCCAACGGAAAAGCTATGCCTTCCGGGCCATGCCCTTCAGACTCAACGTGGCCCCTCGGATATTCACAAAGCTAGCGGACGCAGTAGTACAACAGCTCCGCATCCGAAACGTCCAGGTGATGGCCTACCTCGACGACTGGCTAGTGTGGGCGCCCTCGCCCGAGGATTGTATAGAATCCTGCAGAAAAGTTACCCAGTTTCTCGAACACCTGGGATTCCAGATAAACGCGAAAAAGTCTCGTCTATCTCCAGCTCAGAAGTTCCAATGGTTAGGCATCCACTGGAATCTTCAGTCACACCGCCTTTCCATTCCAGCAAAGAAAAGGAAGGAAATAGCAGGGTCTGTCAAGCGACTGTTAAAATCCAAACGGATCTCGAGACGCCAGCAGGAACAAGTTCTAGGCTCTCTACAGTTCGCCTCGATCACAAACCCAGTGCTCCGTGCACAGCTAAAGGATGCAGCGGGAGTCTGGAGACGTTCCGCATCCATCGCTCGAAGAGACCTCAAGAGACGGCTCCCAAGCAGACTTCGACTTCTTCTAAAGCCGTGGTCAGAAGCGAGGGCCCTAAAAAGGTCCCTTCCTCTCCAACACCCACCTCCATCTCTCAACATCCATACGGATGCTTCGTTGGAGGGTTGGGGAGGTCACTCCCACCAAAAACAGGCTCAAGGCACTTGGTCTCCCCTATTCAAGACGTTTCACATCAACATCTTGGAGGCCATGGCGGTTCTTCTGACGCTGAAGAAACTCTCCCCGCCCCCGTCGATACACATTCGCCTGACCCTAGACAGCTCTGTGGTAGTGCGTTGTCTCAATCGTCAGGGCTCAAGATCGCCCAAGATAAATCAGGTGCTCCTGACAATCTTCCGTCTGGCAGAAAGGAAGAATTGGCACCTGTCTGCAGTTCACCTACAAGGATTCCGCAATGTGACAGCGGATGCTCTATCTCGGACAAACCCGATAGAGTCGGAATGGTCTCTAGACGCAAGATCATTCTCCTTCATCTCTCACAGAGTCCCAGAACTCCAGATCGACCTCTTCGCAACGAGCGACAACCATCAACTTCCTCGATATGTAGCCCCATACGAGGACCCCGAAGCGGAAGCGGTGGACGCCATGACCTTGGATTGGAACAGATGGGCCAAGATTTACCTGTTCCCTCCCACCAATCTTCTGCTGAAAGTCCTCTCCAAATTGAGAACCTTCAAAGGGACAGCAGCTCTAGTGGCTCCCAAGTGGCCCCACAGCAACTGGTACCCCTTGATCCTGGAGATGCAGCCAACGCTGATCCCCCTCCCGGACCCAGTTCTCTCCCAGCAAATACAGAAGTCGACTGTCTTCGCTTCTTCATCGAAAATCAAGGACCCTCATCTCATGATTTTCTCACCCTAGCCGCTAAGAAAAGGTTTGGGATTTCGAAGAAGAGTCTAGACTTCCTCGAGGAATACAAGACCGAATCCACGAGAAGGCAATACGAATCGTCTTGGAGGAAATGGGTCTCCTTTGTCAAGGCAAAGAACCCCTCGAAAATCACCATAAATTTTTGCATGTCCTTCTTCATTCACCTTCATGGACAAGGCTTGGCAGCCAACACGATTTCTACTTGCAAATCGGCCTTGACTAGACCTTTGTCATACGCCTTCCAAATAGATCTGTCTAGCGACATCTTCAACAAACTACCGAAGGCCTGTGCCCGTTTACGACCGGCACCTCCTCCGAGACCAATCACTTGGTCTCTAGACAAAGTTCTCCACTTCGCCTCCAACTTGGACAATGATTCATGCCCTCTCAAGGACCTGACTCAGAAAGTTATATTTCTCTTCGCTCTAGCTTCGGGAGCCCGAGTCAGCGAAATAGTGGCACTATCTAGAGAAGAGGGACATATCGTTTTCAACGATTCAGGAGACCTCTCCCTCTTCCCTGATCCGACGTTTCTCGCAAAGAACGAATTACCTACCAAACGATGGGGCCCGTGGAGGATATGCCCCTTGAAGGAAGATGCCTCTCTATGTCCAGTAGAGAGCCTTAAGGTCTATCTTCATAGAACTTCAAACTTTGGTGGAGGCCAACTCTTCAAAGGAGAAACATCGGGCAGCGACCTGTCACTGAAACAATTGAGAGCAAAAATCACCTACTTCATTCGCAGAGCGGATCCAGACAGTACACCCGCTGGTCATGATCCTAGGAAAGTCGCTTCGTCTCTGAATTTCTTTCAGAGTATGGATTTCGAAAGCCTCAAGAACTATACAGGCTGGAAATCCTCGCGTGTTTTCTTTAAACATTATGCGAAACAAGTGCACGAAGTGAAACATTTTGTGGTAGCCGCAGGTAGTGTTATGAAACCTGCTCTGAACTCTGCTTAGAACAGTGAGTTATTAGGGACTCTAACTCGTCGGGTGCCTATGTTGACCCTCAAGTGATACGTAGTGAAGCAGAAACCACCTTGTGTTTTCTTTAACTGTTCTTAGCTCAGGTGAAATGTCATAGTAGATTACCACATGAGTGCTACATGCCACGTGCATGACGTGTGTTACATAAAGACTAACGTTCCGTAGAACGAGTGCCTACTAATACTTGATTCTTCCCTTTCAGACTCAAGAGCACGCCTTTATGACTATGTACATTTTTATCAATGTAAATGTTTTTTACTAATTATTGCATGACATGTATTGATTTACCTGCAATTATATAATAAAATGTCTATTTTATTACTTGTGCGTCTCCCTTGCTCCTTTCTTACTATGAAATATACTAATTGTCATAGTTTTATTACCCTTCATTCTTGGTTAAGGAAAATGCCAGGATTTACTCCGGGCATTTATTTGTATAGAGCAAGTAAGTTTCCTTAGCGAATACTTACTCAATAATGAAGATGAGTCAACTCCATGCACGAAGTGTACAACCACCACTTCTTCAAGTTTGTTTCGACGCGAATACCAAGTCGCTCTGACTTATCTTATGGATCTCATTGTTCCTTCAGCCTATATGAATAGCCTTCCCATGACCACTTTGATCTCAGCATAGCCCGTGGGGACTTCCATGCCAGGGGGGCAGGAAGGCAACTGCCTCACGGTAGCTCTAGTATAGACCACTATGCTCTCGGCTCAATGTTTTAGCACTCACTTATAAAGGGGAAAAAGTCTACCACGATACACTAATTCTCTGGTACTCTTCCATCAGGACGCCATGGCTTGAGCCCAAAAAACGGATTTTGAGCGAAGCGAAAAATCTATTTTTGGGTGAGATAGCCATGGCGTCCTGATGGACCCACCCTGTCTGTTATCAGGTCCCGCCCTGCGCCGCTGTATCATGGTGATGAGCGAGCTCCAGACTTTCGGAATGAGGATGGACGTGACGTCATCAAAAGCAATGGCGTCCGTCTGTTTACATCGCGAGTACCGATATCGCCACATCTAGATCGGCTGCGGCTCAGCTCCCAGCCACTCCCTGTCCGCCATATTGAAGCGTTAACTCTATATGGGGTGTAGATAGCTATGTGGCACGTCTATACATGCGTGTCCCCTGTTGTTACACGATGTCTTAAGGGGAAACCTTTAGGATACTCGCTCCAGAAGTTAGAATTCTGTGATAACCTGTGGTTTAATTCTCTGGGAAAATCCTAGTAGTGATTACCCAAGGAAGCTACCAAAAAGGAATTTTCCATCAGGACGCCATGGCTATCTCACCCAAAAATAGATTTTTCGCTTCGCTCAAAATCCGTTATATATATATATATATATATATATATATATATATATATATATATATAATATATATATATATATATATATATATATATATATATTATATATATATATATATATAGATAGATAGATAGATATATAAAATTCATATAAAGATCAACACAATATCGTGCTCAAATAGAAATAAATTTCTACCTCGTACTTGGTTGGGATCGAGCAATATCACTTTCAAATGAAATGCCATTGTCAGAAGCGACCTGGCATTTCATTTCAAGGGGCTAGGGTTTGATCCCAAGTGTGAGGTAGAAATCTATTTCTACGTGAGCATGATATTATGTTGATTTTTATCCATATTGACTCATGAGGAGTAAATCGAATTAAATGCTATCAATTGTGCCAACTCACTGGTAAGAGACTGATGTCTCGCCATGTAAATCATGAACTACTGTTAGCAGTTACGTTATGTAATTTTTTGGCACTGGTGGAATAGTTGGAAGTGACCTGGCATTTCATTTGAAGGGGTTAGGGTTTGATCCAGAAAATGAGGTAGGTATTTATTTCTCTTTGAGCACGATATTGTGTAGATTTTCCTCCATATTGACTCATTGCGTGTAATTCGAATTAAATGCTATCAATTGTGTCCCCTGGTGGGCCGGGAAGTCTTGGAAAA
>NC_090725.1:61813634-61816134 GCF_036898095.1 Palaemon carinicauda | reverse complement strand
ACGAGGACACTCGCTTATCATAACTGCCAGAAGATAGCCACGTTAAGATATCCTGTAGAGATAATAAGGCACTAGAGGACTTCAGTGCCACCACAGTGATAATGGGCAATCATCACTGCAACACTGCATCCCTCCCAACCAACTTTCCTGGTCAGGGTAGCACTGAGGAAATTGCCCAGGATCATTAGTGTGAGTGCCATCACCAACACAGGGGCATAAGTATGCGCTGTTGGCATGGAGATGCTGACATTCTTCAACGTAAGGCCTGTACTGTGGCAGTGATGTGCTGGCTTACGAGATGTTGCCAACTTACAGCTGGAGTGCCTGGGAACGATAGCCTTCCATGTCTTCTTCAGGGATTACACCAGTGAACATAAGGTATATTTTGTCAATTCTGCCAAGTCATTGCCTCACTCTTCTCTCAAAGAACTTTCCATGCCATTTCCTAAGACCTATATCAGCAAGCTTGTCTACCAATACAACACATCACCTAACACTCATTAGCTCCGGTACCACTACTGCTTGGAGCAGTAGTTACTGCAATACTCTCTGTCGACAACCTTCAACACGTCCAGGAAACCATTAGCAGAGATGGTTGGGAGCCTCACTACTTTCATCAGATCCCAAACGCCATGCCATATGCATTCCATACTGTCGCAACAGCTCCCAAGCACTGAGAAGCCAAGGTGAAGGCCTAGATTGTAGAAGATATGTGAGAGGGCATCATCCAATAGGTCTTCCAGGAAAAGGAACTGAAAGGTGTGGGCGGATAGTTGTGGTGGCGAGGAAATCAGGACACCCACAATGAGAAGTGGACTATCAATGCCTGAATGCTTCCTGCAGTAGAGGGAAACACCACACCCCAGCACTCTTCAACATGGTATCCGGTATCCCACAACAATCTCACAAAGTAATATCTGATACATACTGGGAATTCGGTTATTTAGAATTTGACAAGGGAAACCTCTGCCTAATGAGATTTATTACTCTATGAGGCAGCTTCCTTTACAGTAGGGCACCCATGAGCCATCGCTCCAACTTGGAAACCATTTCAAAATGGGTTGACGACGCAATCAAGAGCATACCATGGAAGTATAAGTACATACATACATACATATAACTAGGCTCTTCCCCCAATTTTGGGGGGTAGCCGACATCAAACAAATGAAACAAAAAAGAGGACCTCTTTTCTCTACGTTCCTCCCAGCCTTATAAGAGACTCAACCAAGTTTGGCTGGTACTGCTAGGGTGCCACAGCCCACCCTCCCCCATTATCTACCACAGATGAAGCTTCATAAGGCTAAATCCCCTAGTGCTGCTACCTCCGCGGTCATCTAAGGCACTGGAAGAAGTAGCATGGCCCAACGGAACTGCGTCACAATCGCTCGCCATTCATTTCTATTTCTAGCACACTCTCTTGTCTCTCTTACATCTATCCTCCTATCACCCAGAGCTTCCATCACCCCATCCATCCACCCAAACCTTGGCCTTCCTCTTGCACTTCTGCCATCAACTCTTGCATTTATCACCTTCTTTAGCAGACAGCAATTTTCCATTTTCTCAACATGGCCAAACCACCTCAACACATTCATATCCACTCTAGCTGCTAATTCATTTCTTACACCCGTTCTCACCCTCACCACTTCGTTCCTAACCCTATCTACTCGAGATACAGCAGCCATACTGCTTAGACACTTCATCTCAAACACATTCAATGTCTCCCTCTCCGTCACTTGCATTCCCCACAACTCCGATCCACTGTTGGTACATTCACTTTCTCATATAGAACTTTTTTTACATTCATGCCCAATCCCCTATTTTTTACTACTCCCTTAACTACCCGCAACACTTTGCACCCTTCATTCACTCTCTGACGTACATCTGCTTCCACTCTACCATTTGCTGTAACAACAGACCCCAAGTACTTAAACTGATACACCTCCTCAAGTAATTCTCCATTCAACATGACATTCAACCTCGCACCACCTTCTCTTCTCGTACATCTCATAACCTTACTCTTACCCATATTAACTCTCAACTTCCTTCTCTCACATACCCTTCCAAATTCTGTCACTAATCGGACAAGCTTCTCTTCCGCGTCTGCAACCAGTACAGTATCATCCGCAAACAACAACTGATTTACCTCCCATTCATGGTCATTCTCGTCTACCAGTTTTAATTCTCGTCCAAGCACTCGAGCATTCATCTCTCTCAACACTCCATCAACATACAAGTTAAACAACCACGGTGACATCACACATCGCTGTCTCAGCCTCACTCTCACCGGAAACCAATCGCTCAATTCATTTCCTATCCTAACACATGCTTTACTACCTTTTTAGAAACTTTTCGCTGCTTGCAACAACCTTCCACTAACTCCATATAACCTCATCACATTCCACATTGCCTCCCTATCTTTCTCCAGATACATAAACGCAACATACACTCCTTACCTTTTGCTAAATATTTCTCGCACATCTGCCTAACTGTAAAAATCTGA
>NC_090725.1:61801134-61808634 GCF_036898095.1 Palaemon carinicauda | reverse complement strand
TCATATTTCGATATTTATACGATATATGGAATCTTCAGTTCATTAACAATTTAATATAGGAAAGTTGGTGTAGAACTCTGCTTTCATAAAAAAAAAATATATAGTTCTCATATACTGACAAATCTCTTTCTGAATAAATTTCTAAAAGTAAAAGAAAATAACGTATATATTTGTTCTTTATTTACGTTATTCATCTTCCAATAAGAGGAGAGATGACAACACTTTCCATAATAAACATCTGTAAATATTGTCAACTGTGATGATAATTCATTGAAAATTAATTAAATGAGGCGTTTTACCACGTACTAATAAAAAAGAACAATGATCGTTAGTATATTAACAGAATAAAAGAGTACTTTAAAAAAAAAAAAGGGTTTATAAAGTGATAGAATAAGAAAATAATCTTGGAAAAAAGGAAAGTATTTGTTAATATAAAAGTTCTTTTAAGTTTGAATTACCAAATGTTTTTTCTGATATGAAATTTATTCCGTTCAACTTTTTTATTCAATGAAGGGCTCTTTGCATGTTGTTTTACAATTATATCTTTCTACCATTACTTTCCTGTTCCTTGTTAAACATACCTTGATTTTGTTGATAGTTTTTATTTTCTATAGGCAGAATAACACGAAACGTTGATTGGAGATACAAAATTATTTCAAGAAAAAAAAATTACTGATTCCTTATTACTTCGTTTCTAGCCTTTCAATCTCTAGCTAATAATATACATTAAGTTTGCTTTCGTGCATGTGTGATTTTCCAGAGCAATTAGACTACAAATAAATAACTCGGATGCATTCACTTCTTGAATGAATGGGAAACGCCCGGGAACTCTTTTTCTCTCCTGGCAAAAGTAATCTCTCTGGGCATGAATAGTTCCTCTGTTTGAGAATCCCAGCAACATTTTTCACAGGATAGGAATTATCCTCTCACCTCTTCCCTCTCTCTTCCTCTAGTCTTCCTTTCTTCCAGATTCTCCGCAAAGAAAAGTAAACAGAAAAAAAGCCTCAGAAGTAGGAAACTGTCACATTTCTTGAACGAAAACACATTCTATGCAGTACTTTTCCGGTTCTTTTTCTCATTGGAATATATCTGATACATTTCATATTCATTTTGCATAATTTCACATAAAAGATTCTAATCTGTAGAGGGAAAAAAATATTACTTTTCACTGCATCAAATGTAATTTTTTTATTAAGTTGTAATTGGCTGTGATATCATCGCTGAAATGCATAAATGCTAAGACTAATACTACAAGAAGAAAAATTCTATCATCACTTGTATAAAAAGTGATTAATCGGATTATGAGCTTATAAGATGAATACAAACTAATAAATTATAAGCGAAAAAAAATAAAGATTTATATCTGAGTAAAATGGATTAATTCAATTAGTTTTATTTGGTAGATCTGAAATTTAGTTTTATATATAAATATATATATATATATATATATATATATATTTATATATATGCATATATATATATATATATATATCTACAGTGTATATATGTATATATATACAGTATATATATGTATATGTATATATATATATATATATATATACAGTGTATATATGCATATATATACAGTATATATATGTATATATCTATATATATATATATATATATGCATATATATTTATATATATATATATATATATATGTATATATATATATATATATAGATATATATATATATATATATATGTATATATATATGTACATATACATATATATATATATATATATGTGTGTGTGTGTGTGTGTGTGTGAGTATGTGTTTGTATTTGTGTATGTGTGTGTGCCTGTGTGTACTTTTTAAAAGTCCAAATTTTGAAGAAATTAAAATTGTATTTTAAGTGGATCATATATAATCTGTTTCCAAAACGACAAATCTCCCTATCCAGCATCCCAAACATCCCAGGTAGTTTTATGACAAATAGCATAAGATTACATACATTTCCTTTAGATTTTTTTTTTTTTTAATTTTTAGGAACTGATTAAATTGGCTGAGTCAAATCACAGTTAGCCATACATTCCATTTTTTTTTTCTTATAACCTTTTCTTCAAATTTATTTGTCATCGATTAGATAAGAGAAAAGGCAATGTTATTAATTACTAGCTAAATAATAAAATGTGAAAGAAGGGAAGACTTTATTTTTAGAAATAGTAAAGGAAGAAAGTACTTAACTTGTTCTAAAGTTATTGTTGATCAGGAAAAGTGACTTTTTTTTCCATTGAAGTAATGCGCTGGGATACAACAGCTGCAAAAACAGCAAATGTAGCTGTTTCTAGTCCACTGAAGGACAAAGGCCTTATACTTGTCTTAATTCGTATATTGAGTTTTGCTTTTTCTTAATCACCACGCTGGCTAGTGCAAACTAGTGATGGTGGAACATTTACATTTGATCGCTCACAGCAAATCAACCTAGTAAGGGTGCTCTTGACTGGTAGGCTACAGCTTTGCTGATCGTGGTGATACACTAACCCTTTCAATACGTTACAGTTGCCCCACTCAGAAACGGATGTGTATAGTAATAAATATTGTGATTTAAATGAGTTTGTGCCAGAATGTATTCTGTTCATCCGCTGTCCTCGATAATTACTATAATGGAAATATTTCAATGCTGACATGTAATGACTTCCCTCGTTTCTAGATATTACGTGAACAGTAGTAATTTGAATGACAAAAGAAACCAGATTTCCAATGAATGCTCTTCCCCTCTTCTTCGATAAGACATGAATTCAAAATTGATCTCTATTGGGGAATATATAAATATATAATCTCTTTAGTCGTAAGGAATCACCCCAAGGAAGTAAAAATCACAGAAAGTATTAGGATAACCTTTTCAATAAATTAGATTTTTGGTTTCGAAAAATATAAAATGATAAGAATTTACCTGTTTCCTTTGTTCTGGGGCATAAAAAAATAGTAATATTTCTAGGTATCATGTGGAATTCAAAATAAAAAAAACTAAAATCTTATCGTTCTGCAGGTACGAAATTCATCAAATGACCAAACGCCATTGGTTTACATACCACCCCTTCTACCATTTACAGATATTGCCAAGGAAATAAGATTGAATCAAATGAAATTGAACACTGATTCTTGGAGTGTCAAATGTAATAGAATGTGGTGCATAGGAGGAGAGAGAAAACTGTGTATCCATTACAATATCTATCTATCTATCTATCTATCTATCTATCTATATATATATATATATATATATTTATATATATATATATATATATACATATATATGCATATATATATATATATATATATACTTACACACACACATATATATATATATATATATAAGCATATATATACATATATATGTATATATACACACACACACACATATATATATATATATATATAGGTGTGTGTGTGTACGTGTGTGGGTATGTGTATATATACTGAATGTATGTATGTGTATGTATATATATATATATATATATATTATTACTAGCAAAGCTATAACCCTAGTTGGAAAAGCAAGATGCAATAAGTCCAAGGGCTCCAACAAGGAAAATAGCTCAGTGAGGAAGGGAAGTAAGGAAATAAATAAATGATGAGAATAAATTAACAATATATCATTCTAAAAACAGTAGCAGCGTTATAACAGTTATGACCTTTATAAACTATTAACAATGTCAAAAACAGATATGTCATATATAAACAATAAAAAGATTAATGTCAGCCTGGTCAACATTAAAACGTTTGCTCCAACTTTGAGCTTTTGAAGTTCTACTGATTCACCTACCCGATTAGGAAGATCATTCCACAACTTGAAAACAGCTGGAATAAAGCTTCTAGAATACTGTGTAGTATTGGGCCTCATGATGGAAAAGGCCTGGCTATTAGAATTAACTGCCTGCCTAGTATTACGAACAGCATAGAATTGTCCAGGGAGATCTGAATGTAAAGGATGGTCAGAGTTATGAAAAATCTTATGCAACATGCATAATGAACTAATTGAACGACCGTGCCAAAGATTAATATCTAGATCAGGAATAAGAAATTTAATAGACCGTAAGTTTCTGTCCAACAAATTAAGATGAAAATCAGCAGCTGAACACCAGACAGGAGAACAATACTCAAAACAAGGTAGAATGAAAGAATTAAAACACTTCTTCAGAATAGATTGATCACCAAAAATCTTGTAAGACTTTCTCAATAAGCCAATTTTTTGTGCAATTGAAGAAGACACAGACCTAATGTGTTTCTCAAAAGTAAATTTGCTGTCGAGAATCGCACCTAAAATTTTAAAAGTCATTCAAATTTAAAGAAACATTATCAATACTGAGATCCGGATGTTGAGGAGCCACCGTCCTTGACCTACTTACAATCATACTTTGAGTTTTATTAGGATTCAACTTCATACCCCATCATTTTCACCATGCACTAATTTTAGCTAAATCTCTATTAAGAGATTCACCAACCCCAAATCTACATTCAGGGGATGGAATTGATGCAAAGAGAGTAGCATCATCTGCATATGCAACAAGCTTGTTTTCTAGGCCAAACCACATGTCATGTGTATATATTATGAAAAGTAATGGGCCAAGAACACTACCCTGTGGAACACTGGATATCACATTCCTATACTCACTAGGGTGCCCATCAATAACAACTCTTTGAGATCTATTACTTAAAACCTCAAGAATAATGCTAAGAAACAACCCACCCACTCCCAACTGTTTGACTTTGAAAACAAGGGCCTCATGATTAACACGGTCAAAGGCAGCACTAAAATGAAGGCCAATCATGCGAACTTCCTGACAACAATCAAGGGATTTCTGTACAGCATTGGATATTGTAAGAAGGGCATCACATACTCCAAGGCCTTTCGAAAACCAAATTGCAAATTAGGTAGTAGATGATTACCTTCAGCAAACCTATTAAGACGTTTTTCCAGAAGACGTTCAAAAACTTCAGATAATATGGGAGTTATGGAAATTGGGCCGTAATCAGTGGGACTTGAGCTACACAAACCCATTTACATAGAGGAGTAACATTACCAGTTCTCCAACAAGTGCAAAAAGCTCCTCTTCTTGCTAACTTGCGCAAAATAACCGATATATATATATATATATATATATATATATATATATATATATATACATATATATATATATATATATATATATATATATATATATATATGTGTGTGTGTGTGTGTGTGTGTATGTCTGTGTATTCGTGTTTGCGTATGTGTGTGTCTGTGTTTGCGTGCTTGTGTGTCTGTGTGTGCGTGCTTGTGTGTGTGTGCGTGTTTATGTGTAGGATCTTGGACAGGGAAATCATGGCAATAGCTGCGGTGAATGAACAGGTAGACCCATATTGGCCGTATCTTTAGCAAACAAGTTTGTCAAAGCAATTCATTAATATTCAATAACGTTTTCTAAGGAAGATATAAAGATAATATTTAGGAGTTAGATACAAAATTACTTTCAATGAATGAGAGGAACGGTCTCAACAATAGGATAGGCGTACTCATTCTTACTTAAGAAATAAACGGTATAATTTGTAATATTTAAGATATGTAGTTTTTTTTTTTTTCAATTATTCAAATATCACCAAGATCCTAAAAGTAAGATAGTTTTATTTCAATTATATTTATGTTTTCACTTTTTTATCAGCAAAGTTATCATAAAGATTGAAGGTAAAGCAACGTGTCATCCACAGGAAATTCGAAAATGAAATTTAGAATTGAATATGATCAAGAAAATCATGTTATCATTGTTTCACATTTAGAAAATCATTGAATGAAAAGTAAAAAAAAAAAGATTCAAACCAAGTAACACTGATCCAATGGTGATATTATCCCCAATGAAGAGATGATCAGTAGCGAGAGCGAGATCTATTTCGGATCTCTACCAACATTCGCACTAATTGGACACAGGTAAAAATGGCTGTAGTGTTTTTTGTTCACTCTCGAAAATTCCCGGAAAACGAAAACAAAACATTTGGTCTATTTTTCGCTCCATGATTTCAGAGGCCAACTGCAGCGTCACATTTCCCAAGAGGGAGAAATTTTATGTGCATTTACCGGGACAAAAAAAAAATCAAATGGATATTTCAATTTGCCTTTCACGGAATCGATTTTAAAATAGTGCTGAAGATTACATTTTCTCTCCAAGGAAACTGTTTTTGTTATCGGACCGCCAGGTTGTTGCTGGGTCCTGTCAACAACTGTTGACTCATCCGTGTTGCTACAACTAATGAAGCAAAACTGATCAAAAATAGAATGGAGATATTTCATTTAAAAAATAGGTAAATGAAAGGAAAAGAGGAAAAAGTGAACCCCCCCAAAAAATTTGAAATAAAAGTAAAGTTAAAAAAATAGATCATCAGCATAGAAGGCAAATTGAGGTCAGAGCGACTAAATATACACTTTTTGCAGACTTTTAACATTGTAATCATCTCCAAATATAACTTTTTTATTTTCTTAAAAATATACTAAAAAAAATTTGAGTATTCATTATACAATCTCCTTTTCTTTCATCACAATCTAACAACATTAAACATATTACAACTTTCATCCTCAATATGTAGGTAACTACTGTGATTTTTCTCAAGATAATAACAGATGAAGTGCCTTTAACTATGGTAAATATCTCTTCCAAGACATGTCAGAGCAAAAAATGTTCTCTAGGGCACCAGCCGCCCGTTGAGACACTACCACTAGAGAGTTGTGTGTTCCTTTGACTAGCCAGACAGTACTACATTAGATCCTTCTCTCTGGTTACGGTTTACTTTCCCTTTTCCTACTCATACACCGAATAGTCTGGCCTATTCTTCATAGATTCTCCTCTGTCCTCATACACCTGACAACAATGAGATTACCAAACTAACCCAAGGGGTCAACTACTGCACTATAATTGTTCAATGGCTACTTTCCTCTTGGTAAGGGTGGAGGATCTTTACCTATGGTAAGCAGCTCTTCTAGGAGAAAGACACTCCAAAATCAAACTATTGCTCTCTTAGTCTTGGGTAGTGCCATAGCCTCTGTACCATGGTCTTCCACTGTCTCACGATAGAGTTCTCTTGTTTGAAGTACATTCGGGAACCCTATTCTATCTAATTTCTCTTCATCTTGTTTTTTTTTTAATTATCTAAAGTTAATATATAAATATTTATTTTAATGTTGTTACTGTTCTTAAAATATCTTATTTTTCCTAGGTTCTTTTCCTCAATGGGCTATTTTCCCTGTAGGGGCCCCTGAGCTTATAGCATCTTGCTTTTCCAATTAGGGTTGCAGCTTAGCAGTTAATAATAATAATAATAATAATAATAATAATAATAATAATAATAATAATAATAATAATAATAATAACTTCTGTGCCTATGGCCAACCACTGTCGTTGGTTATAGTTCTCTTACTGGAAAATACATTTAAGTGCTTTTTGAGGTAGTTATGCTCTCTCTTCCAAAATTTATTTGGAGGGCATATATTTATTTTATTCCTCATTCTTAATTTTAAAAATAATCAC
>NC_090725.1:61786915-61800634 GCF_036898095.1 Palaemon carinicauda | reverse complement strand
AACATTAAGAAATATAGGAGCACAGTTAATGATATCATCATAAAAAAGTTTTGTGATTAAAAAAAAAGAAAAATGATAAATCTAATTTTTTTTTATTCCGAAAATTTTAAATTAGTATTGCCTCTAACTTTAAAAAGATAATCCAAAAAGAACTTTGTTAAGAGCAATAATTACGAGAAATACGTACAGTATATAATATGTAAGTGATGAGTTATTATTCAATTATTTTTCTCTCCAATATTGAAAAGTTGTATTAGAAATATTCGTTGTAATCTCATACTATAATAATCAATTATTATCTTAATAACGCTCGATCATTAGAGATATATATTCAATTGTGCCTTCGTTTTCTGTGTTTTCGTAAGTAGGATTTTTGAAATTATGGAAATATTGCTCTTTATTCATCAGAGTATCATGATAAGAATCATTTTCTACATTTTTGCTATCTCTTATTAAATAATAAATTGTACCAACAAAAATGGGTGATACCAATATTAATTGGATGACCTTAATAATTATATTATATTTTGGGTCCCATAAATCCTATTTCCCTCTGGAAATATAAATATTTCAGCTAAACAGTTTTATAATGAAGATAATGGGAAAGGATAAGACAAACAATTATAAATGGTTGGTGAATATTCATCGTTTGTATTTTTTAATTCTAATAAAAAAATTTTAATCAAATAAATTCTCGGTATCTACAAGAAAACAATCAATGGTTTATAGTTATATTGTAGTTTTATATTTGCATTAGTAATATCAATATACTGTTATTACATTTTTATTTATACCTTATTATCAAAAGACAATTGTGTAACCTCATTTTTTGGGAAATTAACTTTTATAATATTATGTTCAATTAACACATTATGTAAAACATAGAGATGATTATATTTTGTAACATTTCAAAAACTCGATTCAATTTCATTATGGATTTTGGGCGTTCCTTATATTGAGAATACAAAAATTGATTTAAATTGCTATAAAAATGTAAACATTTTCTATAATATATACCTAATAATTCATCATAAACAAATTCAAAGTAACAATTCATCGTTATAAGTTTCCCACCCAAGGGATTCAATTTCTTCCAATTTTGGATATTCCAGTAGGTAATACATCAAACACTTCTTCTAAATGCCTCGTTATGCGATAAAATGTTATTCGATTCATTTAAAAATCTTTCAATTTGTTGTTTAACATTATCGTATGGTACAGAATGGATAGGAACGGGGATACTTAAAGTATAAACCTTATTTTCCTCAATATCATTATTATTATTATTATTATCAAAAATTTTGATAACACCCCTCCGATTGAATGATACGGCCCCTGTAACTTTGAACATTTATTCCTACTATATTATAATCAGATAATTGTCTATCTAAAAGCTTATAGACCATTTCCGCTTTCGTTTCATTGGTTCTATTAAACATTGCATAAATGCCTTTTAAATAATCAAAAATAAGAGATTTGCTGGACATTTGGATCCCCTGATTGTTCATCCCAAATAAATAGTTTTTTCTTACATACACATTTGGATTGTTTAATGATTGTGTAAATAAAAAAATTATGTGGGACCATAATTTAACGGGCGATTTTGCCAGCCATAATAGGTTTTATTGTCTTTTATGGCTGTTACTCGTCATCGTCGCTGTCTGAATAATTTAACGGGTGATATGATTCATAATAGATTTTTGTCTTTATTAAAGCTGTTACTCTCATCGTCGTTGGTCCTGAAAGGGTTTGAAACGCTCATGATTATCTATTTCTATATTGCAAGTTAGTTTAGTAGCGTACTTTGTTGAATTTTTGTATTGTTGGTGTATATATAACCACAAAAATTGTGTTAAAAAATATATTTTATCCTCTTTGAAACGAAGGAAATATAATTATCAAATTAAGGATTTACGGGGAAATATTTTACGCTTTAGATTATTATAATAAAGGTTTTTTGGGGCCTGAAATGAATCATTGATTTTTTTTATAAAAATAAACTCGAAATAAGGACCTTTTGAGTATAATTTAGTATTTTTTTTGGTCCTTGTTTTGAACCAAAGATTATTTTCCTCGCCATCATTTATTATTGCGTTATTTTCATTTATCAAACATATACTTTCTTCGTCATTATCGCCAAAATACAAAGATTTCATACTTTTAAATCAAAATAAACTATTACTAAGTAAATAAATATATATAGTTATTTATAGATATGAAAAAATATGAATCATAAATTATAAATTTAAAAAATGGAATTTGTTTATGCATTTATACGAATGTGTATGATATTATCAATATATTTGATTTTTGTAACAATAATTCATTTTTTTGCTGCTTCTTATGACAACTATGTAGATAAAATTGTATTTTATATTTTACACAGTATACAGTTAGTTATGAATCTGAGTATATTCTTTTTTAGTGCATATATAGTCATTGATTACCAAAGGACGCCACGTAAATCCCTTATATATATTAAAAAAACTAAATAAAATGAATGAATGAATTCAAAATTAATTATATATATAAGTATATATAGAGTAAACACCAAAATTTTATTTTATTGATACCTTTATCATGTATACCCAGACTTTAATTTCGCAGTATGGTAATAACAATAATCAAAGCCGACAACAAAATATTCAAATTAATGAACGCAAAGCAAGAGTTAATGATTCTAATTCTTTATATGAATCCATGACTTCATCAGATTTAATGTATAACGGAATTATCATTCAAAACAAAAACGCACAAAAATGCAATGAAACATATATTCCGTTAAATTTTTTTGGAATATATCAAAATATGTGTGGAAGTGTTTATTGTTTAGGTATAAATAATCTAAGAAATAAAATACATGAATTTATACGGGATCATCATTTTGTTCCTCGTGGTTTATACGGGTCTATTTCGATTCAAAGAAAATATCTTGATTTACAACATTTTTGTTTAGATTTTGATTTAAAGGGCTGTGAATTTAAATTTGAAAGTAATACACTATTAAATTTAGAAGAATATATTTCATATTGTAAAAATAGAACTGGAACACCGGAATATTTTTTCATACATAATATTCGACATAAATGTAAAAAATATAACGAAAATAATCTAATCTATGAAGTTCTATATTTAATAACCGAGGGCTTAGGTATAATTAACTTTTCTATATATATACTAGGAAAGGGTAAAAGTTTTAGTAATGGATTTCATATTGAAATTCCTTCATTGATAATGAGATATCATGATTTAATTTGTCTTTATAATATGTTACACGCAGTTATAGAAAATCATAGTTTTTTTGATCCAACAGCCAATTATAGTGTCTTCGGATCAGCAAAATATGGAGATGCTAATTTAAATGTAAATGAAATAGATTGCTCATATTTGCCTTATAGTTGCTACAAGGACGGGGCCTTTATATCTGAAAGTCCTTTAATTGTTGATTTGGATAGTGCTTTTGATTTGTTTAATATTTTTAAGCCCATATCAGAGCATACAAAAATTTATTCCTTGAAGTTATTTCTTCATAATGATAACTTGAATTCTTCATTAGAGCACGAAGAAGAAATCATACAAAGTTTTATAGAAAATGAAAATATATTTAGTGCACGTGAAATTGATAATGGCATTCCGGATTGGAAGAGAGAAGAAAGTGCTAATGTCTATAATAAAAATAATGCATGGAAAAAGACATTTAACCTTATTAGGTGGCCCAACAATAAAGAAAATTTAAATTCTTCTTGGTTTTTACCAAATTGTTCAAGCTCAAGTATGCATTTGTATACCCACGTTGGATATCTCGTCGATAGAACAAATTCTAATATCCGATTTAAAATATATAAGAGCATATTTCCTAATTTTAATGTAGTGAAATTTCAAGATATACCACATTTAAATATATCAAACTATCCAATAGTTTTGAATTGTATATGTAATGACAAAGACATTACATATTATAATAATCATCAAAAAGAAACCCATTGGAATATATTCATGTTAGAATTACTAAATTATAGTATATTAAAAGATTCTTACAATACATGTTTTTTAAATGCCATTATTGGTGATGATTTTCAAATATATGAATACAAAACCAACGAAGATTTTCTAATTACAATAAAAACAAGCCCGTATAATAATAATGTTATAAACGCCACACCTTTCGAAAACGACTTACTCTTTCCTTATAATTTAGAACACGTTTTGCAATTATATGATCGCGAAAAACTGAGACACACAATACATTTCCTCGTGTCAATATACTTTTTATTATTAAAACAATCTGATGATTTAAAATCACATTCATTATTATTATTAGAATGGATTAAAATGATTATAACTTATAATACTCAAAATAGTAGAATTATCATTGAAGAATTTTTACAAATTTATTACCATTTAAATTACAAATATATCAGATTTCCAAACTTATTAAATTTAGATGACTCCATGAAATCTTGGGTCATCTTATGTATCAAACATCTATTGATAATTGAAAACATTATGGAAATCGAGGAGGCAATAAGTGTAATTAAAAATTATAATATATCTCAAACACAAACTTATGATGAAAGCGAATTTGATAGTGATGACAACCACAAAGGTAGTTTTAATGATGAAATAGATTCTCAAATAATCAAACATTTTAATATACCACAAACTTTTACAATCCAAGGAGCATCAAGAAATATCATTATACCCAACATTATTATTGCTGCGATATTATTAGTCAAGAATGAATCTATATTATATGAATTATTAGCAATATATCGGCCAATAATATTACTTGGCAATAGCAGTAGCTTTAATGAAGGGGGGGGGGGTAAGGATAATAACAAAAGTATAACTAACAAAAATAAAAATAATCAAAGCAAACAAAATAACAAAACTGGAACTATTAATAATAATATAAATAATGGTAAATTGGTAATCTGGGACGAATTTAGATGGAAAAAATGTTCGATATCGTCTCTTTCTGTGGCTTCTATACCGCTCCATATACCAGAAATATATTATATCGCTAACATACGAAGTCATATATCAAATTTTATCTTTACTAAAAAGAAAAAATATAATGAAAATTTGAAGAAGAAGAAAAAGAATAATAATAATAATAATAATAAAAATAATAATAATAATAATAATAATAATAATAATAATAATAATAATAAATTGAATATAGAATTATTGACGAAAGAAGAAAGTATAATATTTTCTAATCGTATTCATTGTACAACTAATAAAAATACTGGATCTATAATAAATCAAATTATAAGCAAAATTTAAGCTTTTTGGAATGGAAGTAAAATAAACAGCTTGCCACCAACATTTCTCAAACTTTTCGAAGACAGGTACATTTTAATTGGATTAAGTTTAAGTGGAAGCGATTCTTTGGTTCTCTTAAAACCAATACCTATGTACTATATAGATGACGAAGAAAATAATTTTTCAATCAGTTACAGTAATTATCCGAAGAATAATTCAAATAGCTATGGAAATGGGGAGAAAGAGCATGACATCATAGATGATAATTTAAATGACGTAATGGAGCATATTCCCAAATGTAAATTTTTACACAAACAATTTTTTCCCATTGTTCAGAATGTCATAAGTAATATATCAGAAGAAGAAAAAATTGAAAATTACGAAAGGCTAAAAATTTTACACGATGAAAGAAAATCCATCGATAATCATTCACAAACCGAATGTTCTTCAATTGATGATCAAATTAAACAAAGCATGGTACATGGTCATTTTTTTGGTGATGGGGGAAATATTTTATGTTCATCAGAAATTTTAATGGCCAAAAAAAGAAAATTTGCAAATATGTCTAAAAGAGAATTACATTTATATTTAACAAACGAATTGTGTAAAAAAAAGGAAACTATAGAGTTAATTAAACTAACCAAATATTTTATTTTGAAACAAATAGCTAATAGTTATAGTGACATGATGGATGTTGTAAAACTATTACCTGAAAACGAAAACCACGATATTTTAAAAATGATAAATATTTATCTGAAAACTCCCCCACAAGAACAAAAAAAAACACTGCAATATCGTATAGAGACTTTAGCTATCTGTTATGAGCGCATATCAAAAATACACCCAAGTGGATCCAGTTTTCTTAAAGATATTCCCACAGATTCTATGAATATTGTAGAATGTAATTGTTGTTTAACTTTTACTTGTATTTCATTATTACAAACATTTAGTTATGATATATCGTCCTTGATATACGTATTAAAATTGATATTGCGGGCTATTTGTCATGGTGTTAGTTTGAAAAATAAACACCTTCATTTTTTTCTAGGAGAAACTAATTCAGGAAAAACTACATTTTTAAACCAAGTATTATCTGTTCTTGGCAATCATGCTGGAATTTTATCGTCACATACTATGAATCACTCTTCAACGATAGATCGATATCACGACCTTTCCAAAAGCTCAAATTTTGCAAAGTTTTGGTATATGGATGAAATTGCCAATAAACCATTTAATAGGCAATTGATTAATCAAATAACTGGTAGTTCTCGTTTATTTATTCGATCAAATTATGAATCAGGTAATAACGTTAAACTTGCATCGACCATATTAATATTTGGTAACAATAAACCTCAATTCTCAGAGCAGTGTTCAGCTTTATTATCAAGATTAAGATTCATGTCTTTTCGTTCTCGATTTGATTCTACTCTTCCCGTGAATTTTAAAATGGCTCATTTCCCCAAACTTTCATTGTATAATGATTATGATAATAAATTCCAAGTTGGAATGGCTGCATTATTTTTACACGCTATGTGTCACTGTACAATAAATTCTCCGTTATATTTATATGACTCCTTATTTGTTGGCGAATTGAAAATAACTCAAAATATACAAAAATCCACAGATATGTATTCACCCGTGACAGATATAGTTCATCTCATAATCACTTCTTGTAATTTAGAAGAAGACCCCGAATATCTAATTACACATAAACGTATATCTTATCTGTTATTATATTTGAATATACTTAAATGTATAAATATAGCATCCGTATCTGATGCCATAATATTTTTATCAAAACACTATCATACATCTCTTATTGATGATGAATTATTAATTTGTGATGATATATACAAAGACGGCCTAGAAATTCACAAAACCGCCGTTTTTCACGGACTCAAGGAAAAAGATATAATGATAAACGACGAAAAGATTTCTGTTATAAATAAGAGGAGAATTAATAATAATGATAATACAATAGCAATATATGAAAATGATTTCAAACGAAAAAAACACGTGTAATTAAAAAATGGAGGATCAATTGGGGTTATCAACCCCACCACCTTCTTTATCACAAATCGACGAAATAGATATCATACCAACATTTCACCCATATATTCAAAATGGTGGTTATCCCTATATGAATAAAATAGATTCAAAAGATATAAATAACGTCTTTCAAAATAGAATAGCTACTTCAATTCCTACATTAAATTATGAAATTAATGATGAAATTCTTTCAAATCCAAATTCAACACCAGAAACGCAACAACAACAAGATATTATGATGGATGATAGTATAAATTTTGATAAAAGTTTTTTGTCCTCATCCCAGCCAACACCTCAAAATAATACTGATAAAATAAAATTTATTAATCCTGATACGATACAATCTTTGTTGGTATCAATTAATAGATTATTAGACACGATGGATGTTCCTCCACCCCCGGTATTCATTCCCCCCACCACTAATAATATAAAAGTTAAAAGAGAGATTGAAAAGGTTTTACCTTTTGGGTATAGTTAAATTATAACAAGGAAAAAAATATGAATAATCACACTAAAACACAAGGACAATGAAAATAATTCGAGGTTTTTTTTTATTTAAAAAGTTCATTTTTACACAGATCTTATGCACCTAAGTTTTTCAAAAGCAACGTCGTCGCTCGTAGCATAGATATGTATTTTGTACAAAGTATTTGTATCATCGTCTTGTTTATAATTAACACACTTAAATTTTTGGCCAGTCTTTCCACCCAAAGCTAATTCAGTTTTTGAAGCAATAATCATATTTCCTCGGTCTACCTCATCAAAACAAGAATCTGTTAAAACTTCTAATGCTTCTACGTGTGGGGTTGTACAATTACCAGCCGATATATTAAACACCAATATAGCGGTAGGATTCGCTCTTTCCATTAGATCGTCATTATCAATTATTTCCCTGGGTTGAGAATTTTCACAAATTTTAATTTGTAACTGATTATCATCGGAAATTAGTCTGGAAAGCATATATGATGTGTGTTTTTTAGTTATAAACGAGTCGTCACAATTTACTCCACCATATTCTTTAATCTGAATGGCCGTATCTCTGTTAGACATGATATTATTTATGTAAATATGAAAATTTAGAAATTTGTTTTGAGGAGTATTTTCATAAAGCAGAAACAACTGTAAATCCTGTGGACTGGATAAATTAGGCTTATGATTTTTTCTGATCAATTTCATTCCCTTTATATAATTATCTACTGCAAAATAAACATCTCCTCGATTTTCTCTCGCATCAGTTAACTGTAAACTCATATATTTCTTATCCTCGTGTGTAATAAATTTATCCATTGTTAATTTCTATTAAAATGGGCAGGTACGGCAAGTAATAGTTGTTGTAGGAGAGTATCCTAGGTCGTGTTCTATTTTACTTTCAAACAAGGGAGTTGGCCCCTTTATATATTGCTGTTGCTATAATATATATATAAAATTTTCCCTTTTTATAATTAATAATAATAATAATAATAATAATAATAATAATAATAATGTCATGTTTTCATTGGTTAAATAAAAAATGGTGATATTGCCAAATAAAAATGATGCTTACAACAGTTTTATACTTAATAAAAACCAAGACCAGTTTTGGATAATTGGAGGATATAACGATACTCACAACGATGAAACATATTTTTATATTTTACGCCCAACTTGTTATGAAATACAAGAAAAAACTATTTCAAAGCCCTTATCAAAAAACAGAATTGAACAAATAAAGGCATCAGAACTGAAGGAGAATCCTTATTTAGATATTAACAAATATCAAAATTTTATTAAGGATTTAAATGAAAATAGTGAAAATAATTCGTGTATGAATGTAAGTTATAAAATAGACAACGGTATCGTAGTGTTGAATGAAGATATAATAAGTGAAGTCTTGAAACTTTCAACAAATGTTATGCAAAATATTCATGACCACAATAAAGCAAAAACTATAGAGTATAATATTCATGAAAATATTTATAACACCGAAGAAACCATTTATAATTTTGAGGATATTATGTGTGGAAATATTAATGTTGTATGGTTAATGGGAAAATATACAAAATTCAATAAAATGAATGACGAGGATACTATATACCTCATAAAAATTCCATCTCAGAAAGAAATTCAAGAGAGAAAAGTAGTAGATTATCTTCCTTCCAGAAATACTTTATTTCGGGTCAGAGAAACAGAAATTCTCAAATATATCAAAGAAAACGTATATAGTTTTCCAAATGTATATGAAATTGAGAACCATCAAGATCGAAATCCTACTATACGATGTGTTAGTGGTTGTATGGATCCAATTGATGTATTTTTACTTCAGTCTAATGTAATAAAATATTGTGAAAATACTATACAAAACATTAAGCTATTCGATACAATTTGGATATTTTTAATAAAAAAGGGAAAGGTTTGTTATAATGATGTTTGTTATTGTATAATTCCATCAGCACAAGAAATAATTAAAGGGAAAATAGATTTATTTGCTATACATAACCGCATTCGAATTATTATTGGAGATTTTATGAATTCTTTGGCTCCTATGGAAATAAAAACTGAAAATATTTCAGTTTATAATTTTCTGATAAATAATGATAGTAATATCTTAGAATTAAGAACAAAAAATAATACCCTTCGCCCAAAGACGCTTTTAACCTCTATAAGAAAATCAATATTTACAGATTTATTTGATTTGTATGATAAAAAACACGTCCCCGAAAGAATTTGTTTAACCAATGATAATGAGATTTGCGTGTTAAATAAAGACGAAAATATATCTAATTGTGCCTTTGTATGTACAAAAATAACAAAAAAGGAATTACAAAACAAAACCATTGAAAAACCATTATCAAATGATAAATTGTTCAGAGTAAAAAGTAATATTTTAAATATATGTTTGGGTGATTCAAATGCTTTTGACCATGGAACTAATGGGTTAAGTGTGAATATGTATAATATTTCCAATGATTTAAAAACATTGGCGAAAAATAATGCTATAATTATAAAACAATTAGATGTCTATAAAGAAAATAATTATCACGAGGAAATGGAAATCAACCAAGAAAATTTTAAACAAATTTTATTACAAGATTATCAAAATAGTTTGACTTCATTTCATAATACCAATGCTCTTCAGAAGCGTAAACGGGAAAGCGAAACATTTGAAACCAACAAAAAACTACGATACACAAAGATTGGTTGACTTATATATCATTGTCTTACAATAACCAATAATCTTTTTAAAATCAATTAAATAATGAGATGACAACAAATAAAATAAAAAAAACAATCAGTAAAGTAGGACTATTTCATTCCCTTTGTTTCGAGTATGATTAGGTACGGATCCTTTTATTTTTATTTTCATTATCACTATCATCATCTTCTTTTCTGTAAAGGGTTATATATTGGTTGATCCTCCTATCATTGGGGTACAGGTTACAACTGTATAAATTCAATGTGTCATTATTGTGATTATAATTACTGCCCAAAAATTCTAGATTTTCATAACTCATCACATAATTATATATATGTTTGTGATAATTGTACATATCATCAACGGAACAAGGAAAGTAAGACTTTCTAAACGCGCGCCCATAATCTTCAAGCTTATATAATCGTAACTGTTGATCTCGAAAAAAATTTTGAGAATATGGAAAATATTTTGTAATAACATTTTCACACATATTAAGGGCTTTATCATTTAAATAATTAGAAGATTTGTGGTGATTTGAAATAATATAATCAAACTTTACATCTTTATTAAATAACGTATTTATATATGTTTCAATTGTTAAAAGTTCTGGTTTAGATATAACTACATATATTTCACTAATAATCTTTTTGTCCTTTAAAATATATTCTATCCAATTTTGTTTTTTTATTAACTTTTTAGATAATTCTACCGCGTTGTCGTCGTGGAAAGTATTATGTGAACAATAATATAAATCGAGCATTGAAAATATATATACTGGATACCTTTGGGGGTCGATGTTTGGCATATTATGGATATTTAATTGTCTCCGCTTTAAATGATTGGTTGCTACCTTAGATATACTTTTATCAAATCTTAAGTGATCTTTTTCGTTCAACATAATAACATTTGGAAGCCCATCAAGTAATACATGAAACATATTTGAAATATATGTATTAACTGCTTCTCCACAAAGAGCGCCAAATTTATCACATATTTCCAGGCACAAATTTGCGTGCATATCATAAGAAAATAATGGCACCGTGTTTGGTGTTATAAATAATTTATCTTCATATTGATTCGGTTTATCATTTTTCTGCGCATCCAAATAATTATATGAGACTCCTATACTTAAAATTTTTTTAAATTTGTCCAAGAAATCGTCTGGTGCATCTTTTATTTCCTTTTTTTTAATAAATTCACAAATAAGTTCAAAACATTTTTTCATTGTATCCCTTCGTACAATACAAACATCGAATCCATTTTTTTTTAAATATATTCAAATATATCTTTTCTGTGGTAATTTGTATATAAATTTGTAGTTGTACATAAATCAATATTAAAATTTGGAAAAAATTCTTTTATATTTTTAAAATTACTTAACACACAAGCTTTATGAATAGTCTCAAAATATCGATCATATTTATTAAGTAATATAAAGGCCTGTAAAAATACAACATTCAATTTCTGGTTATCTTTTAAAGAATTTATATCAATTTTATTATATAAAGATATCAAGCGTCCATATGGATTATTATTTATAAAATTAGCAAATGCTTTATGATTTTCGTGGCATTCATAATAATAATCATCTTTAAGTGTCAATAATTTTTCTTTAATACAAGAAAATTGAATGGGACAGGGAATTACCATCGTTATATAGACACAATCTTCAAAATTTCTACCGCGTACTGCTGTTGTTACATGTTCTACGCCATATCCACGAAAAATTTGATCATTGCTAGTAATTTTATATTCATCCGAAACCCGATAGTAAACATCACCACTTTTCTTCTTTAATAAAAACATGGTCTTTATAACTAAATGTTTAATTCAAGAGAATTGACCGATCAATATATACACGTATAATATATATGTATCTCTTGTTTTTGTTATATATATATATAGGAAAAACGAATAATAATATTTTTTGTTTATTTAATATAAATTATTTATATTTGAATTTCATACAAAACAACGGATTCCTAATTAAAGGATTAATTAAAAATAAAAAGATAAGCAACGATTTCACACAAATAACATAATCATAACCCAATTCATAAATTTAGTATAGGAAACGTAAAACAAACCACCTATAGTTACGTTTTAATAAAAGCTTGATAATATTTAGTTTGAATGCATTCGAGGTGGAATACAGACCCACACTCAATACACTGATTATACATTAACCTGCATTTCTTATCCTTTTTCATAATTGTATTAAGGGTCTCGCAAGTTTTACATCTTATAAATTTCTTTACATAGGACCTTAAAATATTTTCCATATCATTTAATGTATACTTCCCACGCAGGACCAATTCATTGTTAGAGTTTATACTTGTATTAATACAACCAAGTTCAGATGAAATATATTGTAAAACGTGTGCATTTTCTCTATTCAAATTATAACAGGTTTCAAAAAAATTTGAGTACAAAGTTTTTTTTCCCGAATAAAACAATACAGGTTTTTTTATTTTAAACTTTTTGGTTGTTTTGTTTTTTTCGTTTATGGGTAATTTGCTTAATACAAAATTTAACATATCTTCATAACTATAATCGTCATTGCAACCATTTTTTGTGTTGATATCATTTAAAACAATTTTGTCTTTATTTTTCTTTGTTTTTTTTTTATATTTTAAAAAATTATCTGCATCCTCCATAATTCAAAATGAATAAGCAAAATACGAGTAATTCTTTCTTATACCACTATCCTAATTTATTAAATAAAAAGTCAGAACACAATAAAGAAAATCCAACGTTATTATTAAAAGGTGAGGACAATATCGAGGATGATTTATCTGAAGATTTTTTTCAAACGGATTTATCGGGCTTTGTAGAAGAATCACCTTTAGCGCCCGTTCTTTTTGTAATTGACTTTGATAATACTCTAGCTGTGTATGACGATATGTATATTTTAGAGAATAATTGTACTAACAATCTACGAAGTACTTATACTCGCCCCTTTATGCTAGAATTTTTAAATTTTATTAAATCTGTTAACACAAATAATGTGATTATTATGTGGACAGCAGGAACAGATTTATACATTAAGCAAAATCTTATATTATTGAATATTGCACATTATTTTGACCATGTTTTATCTAGAAAACATTGTCAAGAATCTAGTTTGAAATATAAAGGTAAATGTAAATCACACGCCTATCTTGTATCTTTGTTTCCCCAATATAAACGTATGCGATCAATTTTAATAGATAATTATGCACACAAAAATG
>NC_090725.1:61764415-61779415 GCF_036898095.1 Palaemon carinicauda | reverse complement strand
CTTGCCCTCAGGGAAATGACCAGTATCGCTCGCCTTCAACCTGCCACAGACGGCTCTCCTCGTGAGGTGAACCTACTCCGTGCCCTTTGGATACGCCGTTTACCTGAACCTGTGCGCGCTGCCATACCCGATGTCGATAGTTTACCCATAAAGGACTTGATGACCAAAGCCGACGCCCTTATGGACAGCCACTTCAAGACCTCCATCAACGCCTCCACCCCTGACGACGAGGATGCCTATTCAACGTCAACCGAAGCTGACATGAATGCCGTAGGACATACACGCCTACCCCGTGACGTGCCGAAGCGGCGACAAAGCCGCCCACCACCCACCAATCGCTCGCGCCCCAACGAACGACTTCTACAGCCACTTACTACCTCCCATCCGCCGCAGTTTTGCTACTACCACTTCAGATTCGGGGCAACCGCGAAGAAATGTGCCACAGATTGTCAGTGGCCAAAAAACGTGTAAGTAGGCCATCGCTTGTTGCGGTGGCCTCCCATGTTTCTAATCTTTTCTTTTTACAGGATGCAGGAACGGGCGTGCGATTTTTGGTAGACACGGGTGCTTGTCGTTCTCTTTTGCCAAGGAAACTCTTCAAGGCACAACGTAGTCTGTCTACATCTGCCGACATCCGCTTGGTAGCTGCCAACGGATCTGCGATACCCACCTACGGTTACGAGAGCCTCACATTATCGTTCGGAAACGGTAAATTCAATTGGAAGTTTCTCGTTGCTGACGTCACAATGCCAATCCTCGGTGCGGATTTCCTCTCTCATTTCCTCCTTCTGGTCGATGTCGCCCACCGACGATTGGTCAACGCAGACTCGTACTTGTCGACACCTCTTCAACCCGCCCCTTCTAACCTCGCTCTCCACATCAGGGCACCCACGGATGCCTACGCCCACCTCCTCACGTCGTACCCGGAAGTTTTCCGTCCAGAACTTCGCCAAAATCCCACGGTTCCTGCCAAGCACGGTATTTATCACCATATCAAGACGACGGGACCCCCAGTCTTCGCAAAATTCAGACGTCTGGCACCGGAACGATTGGCAGCCGCCAAACAGACGTTCGCCGAAATGGAGAAAATGGGCCTTTGCCAAAAGGCCTCCAGCCCATGGTCGTCACCCTTACACATCGTTCTGAAGAAAGACGGCTCCCTCCGTCCGTGCGGGGATTACAGGCGCCTGAACATGCAAACAGAACCGGATCACTACCCCCTCCCAAACATTGCCTATGTAACCTCCTACCTGCACAAAGCGAAGGTTTTCTCTACGCTCGACCTCCTGAAGGGGTATTATCAGGTGCCTATGAACCCAGAAGACATCCCCAAGACCGCCATCACCATTCCGTTTGGTACATACACCTTCAATTACTCCTGTTTTGGCCTTCGTAATGCTGGGGCAACGTTTCAACGTCTCATGGATGGCATCTTAGGGGACCTCCCTTTCTGTGTATGTTATGTGGACGACATACTTGTGTTCTCCTCCTCAAAAGAGGAACACCTCCGTCACCTGCGCATCGTGCTCGACCGCCTGCAACAAAACGGCCTTGTAGTCCGGTACGACAAGTGTACCTTTGGCGCCAACGAAGTGTCGTTCTTAGGGCACCATATCACTGCTGAAGGAGTCCATCCCCTCCCTGAGAAGGTAGCAGCCGTTCAGAATTTCCCCACGCCCTCGACCGTCAAAGCTCTGCAGGAATTCTTGGGCATGATCAACTATTATCACCGTTTTCTGCCAGCCATTGCCGCCACTCTTGCTCCCCTCTACGCCTCCCTCAAGGGCAAGCCAAAGGACCTGAAGTGGGGTCCCCTTCAAGAAGCAGCCTTCTGCAATGCAAAGAAGGCCCTATCAACTGCTGCGGCTCTCACTTTTCCTATCCCACACGCCCCTCTCCTTCTCTCCACCGATGCCAGCGACGTCGCTATTGGTGCAGTACTCGAGCAGGTGGTCAAAGGCTCGCCCCGCCCATTGGCCTTCTTCAGCAGAAAACTGTCCAAGGCAGAATCGGGTTATTCTACCTTCGATCGAGAATTGCTGGCGGTGCACTTGGCTGTCCGTCACTTTCGCCATTTCTTAGAAGGTACGCCCTTCGTCATTCGCACAGACCACATGCCTCTGGTGCACGCCTTCACTCGACAGTCTGACGCCTGGTCCGCCCGTCAACGCCGACATCTCTCCGCCGTGGCTGAATACAATTGCACCCTCCAATACGTCCCTGGGAAAATGAATCCCGTTGCCGATGCCCTGTCAAGAAACACGTTGGCTGCCGTTCAACTGGGATTGGATTACAACGCCCTGGCTGAAGCCCAACGACAGGATCCAGAGTATCAAGCTTGTAGGACATCCTGCACGTCCCTCCGTTGGGAGGATTTTCCCCTCGAAAACTCCAACACCACCCTCCTCTGTGACGTCAGTACTGGTAGACCGCGACCTTGGATTCCTGCTCCCATGCGCCGACAGGTGTTTGATTTCATCCACGGCCTTTCACATCCCTCGTGCCGTTCTACTGCACAGCTGCTGAAGGTAAAGTTCATTTGGCACGGCATTTCTAAGGATGCTAAGGATTGGGTCCATGCCTGTACTTCTTGCCAAACTTCCAAAGTACATCGACACACGGATTCAGGAGTGGGCACCTTTCCTCAACCTCAGCGTCGTTTCGCACACATTCACGTCGACGTTGTAGGCCCCCTACCCACATCACAAGGGCATCGTTACCTGTTTACCATCATCGACCGCTCCACTCGTTGGCCTGAAGCCATTCCCATGGAAACTGCAACGTCCGCCTCATGTACATCTGCCTTACTCTCTGGATGGATTTCAAGATTCGGTATCCCTGAGCATATTACTTCTGACAGGGGAACCACTTTCACCTCTCAATTATGGACGTCATTAGCGAATCTCCTAGGCATCACCCTACATCAGACAACGGCCTACAACCCCGCTGCCAATGGAATGGTTGAACGTTTTCATCGCACCCTCAAAACAGCTTTGATGTCCCGCTGCAAGGATTGCAACTGGTTTACTCAGCTTCCCTGGGTCCTCCTTGGACTAAGGACCACTCCTAAAGACGCCCTCGACGTCTCGGCAGCCGAAATGGTGTATGGCGACCCGTTGGTCGTCCCTGCCGAGTTTTTTCCTTCTACAACCTCCTCCGACGATCTCCAGCGCATACGTCACGTCGTGGGAAAATTTACTCCGTGCCGCCAGACTTACAAGCCCCCAGCGAAGCATCACATACCAACGGACTTGCACTCTGCAACGCACGTCTTCCTGCGCAACGACACCAGCAAGCCACCGTTGACGCCCCCTTACACGGGACCTTTCCTTGTGATCCGACGCAGTCCGAAAGCATTCCTCCTAAACATTCGGGGCAAAGAAGACTGGGTCTCCACTGATCGTCTAAAACCTGCTTATCTTCTGCCAGATGACCCGCCTACAGTTCGCCTCTCTAGATCAGGGCGCCCTATTTAACATGTACAGTATGTCATTTTTAGGGGGGGAGCCATGTACCAACCGTGTTTCACACAATTGTACATAATTCCTTTTGTATATATTATGCTTGCATCTTCGCTCCTCCCTCGCACTAAAACGAACATGAAAATTCCTGTCTGGTTTTTCTTCTGTGATATTGTCTGTCTTGTGAACTTGTCATGTCCTGCTGCCTTGAGGTTTTGTATATAAGGAGAGTGTTCCACAACAATATAGCTCAGTCGTATCCAATCTGCCTTTGATTTCACAACTCCTCTCTCGGCCCGTCACAATATGTAGCTTTACTTAGATGTTCAGTTAGACTGCTGTTCATGAATGGATAAGGTATGCCAGTGAGGGAGAGTCGAGCCAAGGGGTACATGGTTTTAATTTCTTTTTCATTTTTTAGCTGGATGGTACGCAGATCGTACTGGAGATTGAATGATGCACGATGAACGTTCTTGTTAGGTGTTGGATATATATATATATATATATATATATATATATATATATATATATATATATATATATATATATATATATATATATATATATATATATATATATATGTGTGTGTGTGTGTGTGTGTGTGTGTGTGTGTGTTTCTTCTCATACCTAGGTACATCCCTTATCTTATTGTACATGATTGTCATCTAGGTGGTAAAAGGATAAACCTTTGGTCTTGATTCACTGAATGAATATAATAATCATAGTATAATACCTTGAATACCCTATACCACAAATGACAAATACAGATCCAGGACCGTCTAAATTCAGAACTGACTGGAGAAAGTGATGTATTTGCCCGAGGAACTAGAGTGAAGAGCTTAAGTAACCTCGTGCACAACAACCACACGAACATTATAGCTGCATAATGATTGGGACTAATATTCATCTCTTTCATACAATTAATGAGATATCTATGGTCCTGACTCCAGCCAGACTTAATGATACTGCACATGATCTCAAATGCCAATTTGTATGCTTGGAATAGTATGTATTTCAGAGCCAACAAGAGACTGAAACAGGAAAAAGCACCCGAAGAGAATGGCTAGGCACAGGCATTCTCAGAAATTGCAGACATAGCACACTTGAATGCCAGACATTTTTGACAGCTTGGTGTTGATGCACATGCTGTAAACTACGCATGACTGGCCAGAGACTTGTAAAATAATCCATGTTATTGACTATATCCAACGATGTAATGTTGAATCCTTTTAAATTACCTGTATCAAAAAGTCCAAATTCAAACCTAAGCCCTGGTCTGATTTCTGTTAATAAGGTATTATCTTTTCATATAAAACAAGACTTAAATGACTTTTTGGCGGGATGTTGCAAAACAACCCCCACACCCTTGATCACTCTAACAGACAATTGTCTCCACAAAACAAACTTTCCCCTTACGTAATCTACAACCAGACTCTTAGACAAAAAGGACAAAATAAACAAAACATAACATAACCTTAAAACTCTATTTCTTAAAACTGCATTACAACATCAAGAACCAAAATAATTACACTTATAACTAATCTTTAACTTAATAAATATACCAAAAAAACGTAACACCATTCAAATAAAAAAGCCCTAACAAACTTAAAACTAAACCGCACACCAGCTCAAAATATATGTTTATATATATTGCGACACCAACACTGTCGCCACACACAGGCCGAACTGTCTTTTCACGGCAAACTACCACTACAGTTTATGGTAAAAGAAGAGTTCTTAATTTTCTATAACGGCCTCAACTCCTTGAGTCAAAGATGTCAGTATCATCATCATCATCATCATCGTCATTATCATCATACACAATCTTTATAAACAGGTCAGGTCATCGACAATCGTCAATCCAAAAAAGCAGTCTAAATATGATCAGTTCCAGGCCAGGTCATCAACAGTTAGTTCAACAAAAAAAAAAACTCTCAAAGGAGGAATCACGGCTCAGAAAATAAATAATCACTTCCAACGCTGGTAAGAAAAATATATAAATCCAGCGTTCACACAACTGCCTCAGGACGCAGTTAATCAAAAAAAGCATTCTCCCAAGACATTCACCACTGTCGTAACCTAACTAAAAACATAAACAAACAATCTCATTTAAACCAACAGTCTTTCTCACCACAAACAATCGATACACTAACTACCTCTCTCTCTCTCTCTCTCTCTCTCTCTCTCTCTCTCTCTCTCTCTCTCTCTCTCTCTCTCTCTCTCTCCTCTCTCTCTCTCTCTCTCTCTCTCTCTCTCTCTCTCTCTCTCTCTCTCTCTCTCTCTCTCTCTTTCTCTCTCTCTCTCTCAGGATTTGGCAAAACACAAAAATTAAGAATAAAACAAAAATTAATCATCCACACTCTTCCACCCTTACTTTGCCAAATCCTTCTCACACAAAACTTACAATATTTTTTTCATTACCCAGTCGCTGTCCGGAACGGGACCTCTACTCCGAGTTACTGGGCCTCCATATACTCTCTTATTCACTTCTTTCTTATCACAATCATTCTCTACATTAACACTATTCCTATCTAAATCCCTATCATCTAATATATCATGTACAATCATATATACCTCGTTCTCATCTGGCCCTAAAATTACACTCATTTCTGTATACAGTTCATCCATTTCATCAAAAACATTCTCAGCTTTAGCAAAAGATTCATTCATGCTACTTATCATTCTCCTATCTTTCACTCTTGCGTTATTCATTCTTTCTTTTACATCACCTAACGAAAAGCTACACACACTATAGGTATCATTCATACTCAGCCATGATTCATCTGTATTAACACATATATCTTCCATACACACATGTACATTTACACCCTTGTCATACTTTTTTCTATTCTCACTTTTACTTATAAAATTTTCCCTTTTTTCATCCTTACTTAAAACTTTCAAACGCCTCTTTTTCCTATATTCAACTAACACTAATTGTTTATTTTCCAGCCCTAACTTCTCATGCATACTAGATTCATACTTTCTCATTTCCAACCAATTGTTCATCCAATTCTCACAAAAATTGATTCTATTCCTTCCACACACACAGGACTCACCCAGCTGAACCCTCTCACACTCTAGTTTCCTGAACATCCTGGCTGACTTAATCCCTTCCTCCTACATACTCTAGCTACATGCCCATCTGCACCACATTCAGTACACTTACCCCGCGGCTCCCTGCACATTCTAGCATAATGACCATCCTTACCACAATTACCACAAATCACATTCATACGATTACTACGACATCCACTCGCTATGTGCCCAGTCATAACACACCGATAAAATTTTACGCCTTTCTCTTTCTTGCACTCGCTAATTCTATGCCCTACCTCATCACATCCAAAACAAGCACCTAGAGCCCATCTACATTCATTCTTCTTATGTCCCACTTTCCCACACCTATAACACTTTTCATCACGGACACGACTATTTGACATACCTCGTTGCGAACTCACACTCCTACCCCTATTGCGCCAATTACCCTGCCTAAATCCACCATTGGCCTGCACAATTCTTCCGTTACTTGCCCTAACACTCCTATTTATTACCTGATCAGAAATCCTCATTGGCCCTTTCAAAATTGCATCCTTATAACTACCAAATTCTTTCACACTTTCTTCCATTCCAGTTCTTACACTCACAGATTTACTTTCTTTCATACATCTATCTAGCTCTTAATCCTCAACTATCTCTAGTATATCATCCCATGTAAATCTCTCTTACGTCCACCTCATTTTCTCCTTCCGTTTCAAATTAATAAATTCACACACATTCTCAGGTATGGTCGCCAAAAACTTCCTCATTAACTCCTTATTCTCATTTATACCTTCATAACTATACTTCTTCCTAGCTAACGTTTCCAACCTACATACATACATCGATATCGCTTCTCCTGCATTCATCCGTGCCTCATCAAAATCATTCTTACGCCTATACCTAACACTCCCTTTCATACGTTTTACCTGCTCAATTATTCTCTTTTTCACACTTTCATAATCAACATCCCCTACACTCATTATCAGGCCATACATCGTCAACAAATACCCCGTCAAATATTCTCCTAACTCCCTAGCCCAAACTCTATTACTATCACCATACTTATCCTGACAATACCTCTCATACTCCTTGAAAGATTCATATACATCCCTACTACTACGCTCATTGAACCTTTCACACCGAGGTACCTCTCTCATAAACAAAGTCTTACACACATCACGTTCATTCTCACTGCTATCATCGCTACTACCTCCCTTCTTGTTTCCTACTTCCTCGCTAGAATATAAGGAATCTAATTCCACAGTCATACTCCTATCCTTGATCATACTCTTCCTAGCCCTTTTCTTACTCACAACTTTCACCCATTCACGATCATCCTTGCTATCATCCTGACACTTTTTCTTCTCTTTCTTCATATCACTTTTACCTTTCTTCTCATTCTTTCTATTACATTTCTGTTCATCCTTACTATGCCTAATTCCCTCATCTTCAATCTTACTATCACTATTACTATTACTATCACTATCAATTCCTTTCCCATTGTCACCTTCTCTTTCACTATCAACCCATTACCCGTAGCAGAGGTCACTCCTCCGACTGCGCCTTCACCCATGAAAGCTTTCATCATTCCCATTACCTGCCCCATCATATCTTCCATTCGTTCCTCATTCTCACGCATCCTTATCTCAACACCCTCTTCCACTCTCTCTATGCTTCCCTTTAGTGCTTTCAGTTCCTTCCGCATCTCCTCATTCTCACAACTTAACCTCTTATTCTCATGCAGCAACTTCTCCTCACGCTCCTTACTCAGCCACAATTCCTCCCTTAATAATTTGTTCTGCTCTTCCATTTCCCATCAACCTTAATATAATTTCTTATCCTAATGCAGTCCTTTGTCCAAGAGTCTAGCTTCAATCCCACCTCGGCAGTCCCTGTTCGGCCGCCAAAATAATGTGGCGGGATATTGCAAACAACCCCCACACCCTTGATCACTCTAACAGACAATTGTCTCCACAAAACAAACATTCCCCTTACGTAATCTACAACCAGACTCTTAGACAAAAAGGAAAAAATAAACAAAACATAACATAACCTTAAAACTATATCTCTTAAAACTGCAATACAACATCAACAACCAAAATAATTACACTTATAACTAATCTTCAACTTAATAAATATACCAAAAAAACGTAACACCATTCAAATAAAAAAAATCCCAACAAACATAAAACTAAACCGCACACCAACTCAAAATATATGTTTATATATATTGCGACACCAACACTGTCGCCACACACAAGCCGAACTGTCTTTTCACGGCAAACTACCACTACAGTTAATGGTAACAGAATAGTTCTTAATTTGCTATAACGGCCTCAACTCCTTGAGTCACAGGTGTCAGTATCATCATCATCATCATCATCGTCATCATCATCATACACAATCTTTATAAACAGGCCAGGTCATCGACAATCGTCAATCCAAAAAAGCAGTCAAAATATGGTCAGTTCCAGGCCAGGTCATCAACAGTTAATTCAACAAAAAAATACCTCTCAAAGGAGGAATCACGGCTCAGAAAATAAATAATCACTTCCAACGCTTGTAAGAAAAATATATAAATCCAGCGTTCACACAACTGCCTCAGGACGCAGTCAAACAAAAAAAAAGCATTCTCCCAAGACAATCACCACTGTCGTAACCTAACTAAAAACATAAACAAACAATCTCATTTAAACCAACAGTCTTTTTCACCAAAAACAATCGATACACTAACTACCTCTCTCTCTCTCTCTCTCTCTCTCTCTCTCTCTCTCTCTCTCTCTCTCTCTCTCTCTCTCTCTCTCTCTGGATTTGGCAAAAATAAAAAATTAGAATAAAACTAAAATTAATCCTCCACAACTTTATCAAGAAACTCCCAGTTATATGGTCTTTTTACATAATATATTCTAATTGTGAGTTTATCATTGCTACTAATAGGACAAAATTACTAAGTCCGAATGAGTCTTTTCATTTTGTTATAATACATGTTTTACGCTCGTCACGGGTCAGTTTTCGTAATTATATATATATATATATATATATATATATATATATATATATATATATATATATATATATATATATATATATATATATACATTAGGATCCTCAAAACATCTAACAGGGCCATAATGTATTGAGACGTTTGGAATAGTTCTATGTTCAATATCAATCTATGTCATAACAAATCTGTTGAAATTTACTCGCCCCCCCCCAAAAAAAAATATATATCCTTAAATAGACTTAAGATACCATTAAAAATTATACAGAGAAATTTAAACTGATATCACTTAAAACTGTACGTTAGAACAAAGATCACCAGTTCTCACAAAGCAATCCAACAGAGAGAGGGAAGAATGAATGACCCCGGACTTGACCACAACCTTCGACTTCAGTAGAGCGGAAACATTGGAGTTCAAAGACCGAACGAGCCTTATGATGTGCGCTTTGCATCTGACTATGTGCATTCGTGCATGGTAAAGATAATATATTTAGGAATAATATATAAAATAATGTCTATATTTTTTTTTTCAGTGAGGAATTTTATACTAAATCATCGCTTCACATTTAGTTTTTGAAAATTCTAATGATATAAGGTGTTTGATATACTAGGATACTTTACTGCATGTACTAAGAGAAATTGTCAAATGATCTTTGGTCTTTGTACCTCATCTTGTGACTTCCCTTTCTTCATTAGCTGTTCATTTGTGTTTTATCATGTTTTACACATAAATATCATAGGATCAAGTCATCTGGTGAGCATGACTTCAATGCTTGTAAAGCCCATTCATTCCAGAATATCTGCGTTTGTTATTTTATTTTTCAGGTAAGGCTTACATTTTCACGCAGAAAATGTGAAAACGTTCTAGTTAATTGAGGTAATGTTGACATTTAGGAAGTTCTAAATAATATAGTTGTTAGATGAGATACCCTACATGTGCATGTTGATAAAAACATTTATACTTTGGCGCTGAGTCTCATATGTTTCCTTTGGAAGGCCCTTAACCAAACCATGCTAACAGTAAGGAGAATCCTGTTTTTTCTGTTGCACATCCTCATCGATCTCAAAGTAGGAAGAAAGAATACTACCAAGGGATTAGAAAAAAATATTTAGAAAATATACAGGGGTTCGTTTGCTTTTGGCAGGCTTCCGAATCAGGTTTTTTCTTGGAAAACACCTAAGAATACCCATCACAGTTAGAGTGTATAAGAAGTTTGCATCTCAGTTCTCTTCTATGGTGGAGAAACCAAAACTCTATATCAATCGTATTTCAATATACTATTATATTTCCATATCAAATATTTTTGTCTTGATTGCACTTTTCTTGGGGTTTGCTCAATGTCAACAGGTAATGAGAAAATAAAAACCATCAAAAAACTTAAATCCCATTTAGACAGGAAACTTAAAACCAATTATAACGATAATGACATGAACATAAATGTTTATATGCCGAAAAAAGAATTACTGGATGATTCAATTATCAGGATAAACATTGTGAGAAAAAGACTAGTCACTTCGACTTGAAAAAGGACAGTCGTTATTATTTTTATAATTAAGAATGAGGAATAAAATAAATATATGCCCTCCAAATAAATTTTGGAAGAGAGAGCATAACTACCTCAAAAAGCACTTAAATGTATTTTCCAGTAAGAGAACTATAACCAACGACAGTGGTTGGCCATGGGCACAGAAGTTATTATTATTATTATTATTATTATTATTATTATTATTATTATTATTATTATTATTATTAACTGCTAAGCTGCAACCCTAATTGGAAAAGCAAGATGCTATAAGCTCAGGGGCCCCTACAGGGAAAATAGCCCATTGAGGAAAAGAACCTAGGAAAAATAAGATATTTTAAGAACAGTAACAACATTAAAATAAATATTTATATATTAACTTTAGATAATTAAAAAAAACAAGATGAAGAGAAATTAGATAGAATAGGGTTCCCGAATGTACTTCAAACAAGAGAACTCTATCGTGAGACAGTGGAAGACCATGGTACAGAGGCTATGGCACTACCCAAGACTAAGAGAGCAATAGTTTGATTTTGGAGTGTCTTTCTCCTAGAAGAGCTGCTTACCATAGGTAAAGATCCTCCACCCTTACCAAGAGGAAAGTAGCCATTGAACAATTATAGTGCAGTAGTTGACCCCTTGGGTTAGTTTGGTAATCTCATTGTTGTCAGGTGTATGAGGACAGAGGAGAATCTATGAAGAATAGGCCAGACTATTCGGTGTATGAGTAGGAAAAGGGAAAGTAAACCGTAACCAGAGAGAAGGATCTAATGTAGTACTGTCTGGCTAGTCAAAGGAACACACAACTCTCTAGTGGTAGTGTCTCAACGGGCGGCTGGTGCCCTAGAGAACATTTTTTTGCTCTGACATGTCTTGGAAGAGATATTTACCAAAGTTAAAGGCACTTCATCCATTATTATCTTGAGAAAAATCACAGTAGTTACCTACATATTGAGGATGAAAGTTGTAATATGTTTAATGTTGTTAGATTGTGATGAAAGAAAAGGAGATTGTATAATGAATACTCAAATTTTTTTTAGTATATTTTTAAGAAAATAAAAAAGTTATATTTGGAGATGATTACAATGTTAAAAGTCTGCAAAAAGTGTATATTTAGTCGCTCTGACCTCAATTTGCCTTCTATGCTGATGATCTATTTTTTTAACTTTACTTTTATTTCAAATTTTTTGGGGGGGTTCACTTTTTCCTCTTTTCCTTTCATTTACCTATTTTTTAAATGAAATATCTCCATTCTATTTTTGATCAGTTTTGCTTCATTAGTTGTAGCAACACGGATGAGTCAACAGTTGTTGACAGGACCCAGCAACAACCTGGCGGTCCGATAACAAAAACAGTTTCCTTGGAGAGAAAATGTAATCTTCAGCACTATTTTAAAATCGATTCCGTGAAAGGCAAATTGAAATATCCATTTGATTTTTTTTTTCGTCCCGGTAAATGCACATAAAATTTCTCTCTCTTGGGAAATGTGACGCTGCAGTTGGCCTCTGAAATCATGGAGCGAAAAATAGACCAAATGTTTTGTTTTCGTTTTCCGGGAATTTTTGAGAGTGAACAAAAAACACTACAGCCATTTTTACCTGTGTCCAATTAGTGCGAATGTTGGTAGAGATCCGAAATAGATCTCGCTCTCGCTACTGATCATCTCTTCATTGGGGATAATATCACCATTGGATCAGTGTTACTTGGTTTGAATCTTTTTTTTTTTACTTTTCATTCAATGATTTTCTAAATGTGAAACAATGATAACATGATTTTCTTGATCATATTCAATTCTAAATTTCATTTTCGAATTTCCTGTGGATGACACGTTGCTTTACCTTCAATCTTTATGATAACTTTGCTGATAAAAAAGTGAAAACATAAATATAATTGAAATAAAACTATCTTACTTTTAGGATCTTGGTGATATTTGAATAATTGAAAAAAAAATACATATCTTAAATATTACAAATTATACCGTTTATTTCTTAAGTAAGAATGAGTACGCCTATCCTATTGTTGAGACCGTTCCTCTCATTCATTGAAAGTAATTTTGTATCTAACTCCTAAATATTATCTTTATATCTTCCTTAGAAAACGTTATTGAATATTAATGAATTGCTTTGACAAACTTGTTTGCTAAAGATACGGCCAATATGGGTCTACCTGTTCATTCACCGCAGCTATTGCCATGATTTCCCTGTCCAAGATCCTACACATAAACACGCACACACACACAAGCACGCACACACAGACACACAAGCACGCAAACACAGACACACACATACGCAAACACGAATACACAGACATACACACACACACACACACACACACATATATATATATATATATATATATATATATATATATATATATATACATATATACATATATATATATATATATATATATATATATACATATATATATATATATATATATATATATATATATATATATATATATATATATATTTATACATATATATATATATATATATATATATATATATATATATATATATATATATATATATACATATATATATATATATATATATATATATATATATATATATATATATATATATATATATATATATATATATACCTATTTATATATCTATCTCTCTCTCTCTCTCTCTCTCTCTCTCTCTCTCTCTCTCTCTCTCTCTCTCTCTCTCTCTATATATATATATATATATATATTTATATATATATATATATATATATATATATATATATATATATATATATATATATATATATATATATATATATATATATAGGTTATTTTGCGCAGGTTAGCAAGAAGAGGAGCTTTTTGCACTTGTTGGAGAACTGGTAGTGTTACCCCTCTATGTAAATGGTTTTGTGGTAGCTCAAGTCCCACTGATTACCGCCCAATTTCCATAACTCCATATTATCTCTAAGTTTTTGAACGTCTTCTGGAAAAACGTCTTAATATGTTTGCTGGAGGTAATCATCTACTACCTAATTTGCAATTTGGTTTTCGTAAAGGCCTTGGAGCATGTGATGCCCTTCTTACAATCTCCAATGCAGTACAGAAATCCCTTGATTGTGGTCGGGAAGTTCGTATGATTGGCCTTGATTTTAGTGCTGCCTTTGACCGTGTTAATCATGAGGCCCTTGTTTTCAAAGTCAAACAGTTGGGAGTGGGTGGGTTGTTTCTTATCATTATTATTGGGTTTTTAAGTAATAGATCTCAAAGAGTTGTTATTGATGGGCACCCTAGTGAGTATAGGAATGTGATATCCAGTGTTCTACGGGGTAGTGTTCTTGGCCCATTACTTTTCATATTATATACACATGACTTGTGGTTGGCCTAGAAAACAAGCTTGTTGCATATGCCGACGATGCTACTCTCTTTGCATCAATTCCATCCCCTGAATGTAGATTTGGGGTTGGTGAATCACTTAATAGAGAATTAGCTAAAATTAGAGCATGGTGAAAATGATGGGGTATGAAGTTGAATCCTAATAAAACTCAAAGTATGATTGTAAGTAGGTCAAGGACGGTGGCTCCTCAACATCTAGATCTCAGTATTGATAATGTTTCTTTAAATTTGTATGACTCTTTTAAAATTTTAGGTGCGATTCTCGACAGCAAATTTACTTTTGAGAAACATATTAGGTCTGTGTCTTCTTCAATTGCACACAAAAATTGGCTTATTGTGAAAGTCTTACAAGATTTTCGGTGATCAATCTATTCTGAAGAAGTGTTTTAATTCTTTCATTCTACATTGTTTTGAGTATTGTTCTCCTGTCTGGTGTTCAGCTGCTGATTTTCATCTTAATTTGTTGGACAGAAACTTACGGTCTATTAAATTTCTTATTCCTGATCTAGATATTAATCTTTGGCACGGTCGTTCAATTAGTTCATTATGCATGTTGCATGAGATTTTTCATAACACTGACCATCCTTTACATTCAGATCTCCCTGGACAATTCTCT
>NC_090725.1:61751915-61754415 GCF_036898095.1 Palaemon carinicauda | reverse complement strand
CATATAGAATAGTATCATCTATATACTTAGAAGTACAGAGTGGTTTTCGAAGAGGTAGGGGTTGTATGAATCAGATTTTTACAGTTAGGCAGATGTGCGAGAAATATTTAGCAAAAGGTAAGGAGTGTATGTTGCGTTTATGTATCTGGAGAAAGATAGGGAGGCAATGTGGAATGTGATGAGGTTATATGGAGTTAGTGGAAGGTTGTTGCAAGCAGCGAAAAGTTTCTAGAAAGGTAGTAAAGCATGTGTTAGGATAGGAAATGAATTGAGCGATTGGTTTCCGGTGAGAGTGAGGCTGAGACAGCGATGTGTGATGTCACCGTGGTTGTATAACTTGTATGTTGATGGAGTGTTGAGAGAGGTGAATGCTCGAGTGCTTGGACGAGAATTAAAACTGGTAGACGAGAATGACCATGAATGGGAGGTAAATCAGTTGTTGTTTGCGGATGATACTGTAATGGTTGCAGACGCGGAAGAGAAGCTTGTCCGATTAGTGACAGAATTTGGAAGGGTATGTGAGAGAAGGAAGTTGAGAGTTAATTTTGGTAAGAGTAAGGTTATGAGATGTACGAGAAGGGAAGGTGGTGCGAGGTTGAATGTCATGTTGAATGGAGAGTTACTTGAGGAGGTGTATCAGTTTAAGTACTTGGGGTCTGTTGTTACAGCAAATGGTAGAGTGGAAGAAGATGTACGTCAGAGAGTGAATGAAGGGTGCAAAGTGTTGCGGGCAGTTAAGGGAGTAGTAAGAAATAGGGGATTGGGCATGAATGTAAAAAGAGTTCTATATGAGAAAGTGAATGTACCAACTATGGATCGGAGTTGTGGGGAATGCAAGTGACGGAGAGAGAGACATTGAATGTGTTTGAGATGAAGTGTCTAAGCAGTATGGCTGCTGTATCTCGAGTAGATAGGGTTAGGAACGAAGTGGTGGGGTGAGAACAGGTGTAAGAAATGAGTTAGCAGCTAGATTGGATATGAATGTGTTGAGGTGGTTTGGCCATGTTGAGAAAATGGAAAATTGCTGTCTGCTAAAGAAGGTGATAAATGCAAGAGTTGATGGCAGAAGTGCAAGAGGAAGGCCAAGGTTTGGGTGGATGGATGGAGTGAAGGAAGCTCTGGGTGATAGGAGGATAGATGTAAGAGAGACAAGAGAGCGTGCTAGAAATAGAAATGAATGGCGAGCGATTGTGACGCAGTTCCGGTGGGCCGTGCTACTTCTTCCAGTGCCTTAGATGACCGCGGAGGTAGCAGCACTAGGGGATTTAGCCTTATGAAGCTTCATCTGTGGTAGATAATGGGGGAGGGTGGGCTGTGGCATCCTAGCAGTACCAGCCAAACTTGTTTGAGTCCCTTGTTAGGCTGGGAGGAACGTAGAGAAAAGAGGTCCTCTTTTTTGTTTAATTTGTTTGATGTCAGCTACCCCCCAAAATTTGGGGAAGAGCCTAGTTATATGTATGTATGTATGTACTTATACTTTCATGGTATGGTCTTGATTGCGTCGTCAACCCATTTTGAAATGGTTTCCAAGTTGGAGTGATGGCTCATGGGTGCCCTACTGTAAAGGAAGCTGCCTCATAGAGTAATAAATCTCATTAGGCAGAGGTTTCCCTTGTCAAATTCTAAATAACCGAATTCCCAGTATGTATCAGATATTACTATGTGAGATTGTTGTGGGATACCGGATACCATGTTGAAGAGTGCTGGGGTGTGGTGTTTCCCTCTACTGCAGGAAGCATTCAGGCATTGATAGTCCACTTCTCATTGTGGGTGTCCTGATTTCCTCGCCACCACAACTATCCGCCCACACCTTTCCGTTCCTTTTCCTGGAAGACCTATTGGATGATGCCCTCTCACATATCTTCTACAATCTAGGCCTTCACCTTGGCTTCTCAGTGCTTGGGAGCTGTTGCGACAGTATGGAATGCATATGGCATGGCGTTTGGGATCTGATGAAAGTAGTGAGGCTCCCAACCATCTCTGCTAATGGTTTCCTGGACGTATTGAAGGTTGTCGACAAAGAGTATTGCAGTAACTACTGCTCCAAGCAGTAGTGGTAGCGGAGCTAATGAGTGTTAGGTGATGTGTTGTATTGGTAGACAAGCTTGCTGATATAGGTCTTAGGAAATGGCATGGAAAGTTCTTTGAGAGAAGAGTGAGGCAATGACTTGGCAGAATTGACAAAATATACCTTATGTTCACTGGTGTAATCACTGAAGAAGACATGGAAGGCTATCGTTCCCAGGCACTCCAGCTGTAAGTTGGCAACATCTCGTAAGCCAGCACATCACTGCCACAGTACAGGCCTTACGTTGAAGAATGTCAGCATCGCCATGCCAAGAGCGCATACTTATGCCCCTGTGTTGGTGATGGCACTCACACTAATGATCCTGGGCAATTTCCTCAGTGCTACCCTGACCAGGAAAGTTGGTTGGGAGGGATGCAGTGTTGCAGTGATGATTGCCCATTATCACTGTGGTGGCAGTGAAGTCCTCTAGTG
>NC_090725.1:61726915-61746915 GCF_036898095.1 Palaemon carinicauda | reverse complement strand
CCCTAGCCCCATCAAATGATAGGCTAAGTTTCTTCCAGGCATGCCAATAGAGGCCCAAAAGAAGACGGAACCTAACTGCTATCTGCATTTCAGGATTTAACTGGTGAGACATCAGTCTCTTAAAAACGAGTTTTCCAAGACTTCCCGACCCACCAGGGGACACAATTGATAGCATTTAATTCGAATTACACGCAATGAGTCAATATGGAGGAAAATCTACACAATATCGTGCTCAAAGAGAAATAAATACCTACCTCATTTTCTGGATCAAACCCTAACCCCTTCAAATGAAATGCCAGGTCACTTCCAACTATTCCACCAGTACCACAAAATTACATAACCTAACTGCTAACAGTAGTTCATGATTTACATGGCGAGACATCAGTCTCTTACCAGCGAGTTGGCACAATTGATAGCATTTAATTCGATTTACTCCTCATGAGTCAATATGGATAAAAATCAACATAATATCATGCTCACGTAGAAATAGATTTTTACCTCATACTTGGGATCAAACCCTAGCCCCTTGAAATGAAATGCCAGGTCGCTTCTGACAATGGCATTTCATTTGAAAGGGATATTGCTCGATCCCAACCAAGTATGAGGTAGAAATTTATTTCTATTTGAGCACGATATTGTGTTGATCTTTATATAAATTTTATATATCTATCTATCTATCTATCTATATATATATATATATATATATATATATATATATATATATATATATATATATATATATATATATATATATATATATATATATATATATATATATAAGCATCCCCACGCGCACACACACTCACACGCACACACACACGCATATATATAAATATATATATATATATATATATATATATATATATATATATATATATATATATATATATATATATATATATATATATATATATATATATATATATATATATATATATATATATATATATATATATATATATATATATATATATATATATATATATATATATATATATATATATATACATACATACATATCAGCTTAAGTCATATGCTCATGAACATATGTCCAGTATTATTGATAAAAATATATGTTTATATAACCTATTTTTTCTCTATATATGCGCATGATTATTTGAATGTATTCACTTGTATTTTAAGAGAGAGAGAGAGAGAGAGAGAGAGAGAGAGAGAGAGAGAGAGAGAGAGAGAGAGAGAGAGAGAGAGAGATTTTATGCATGGGAATAAAACATATCCATGAAAGTGGAAATTGTTATTATACGAAATACTGCCAAGTGACTGATATCCTCGGCTGGAAAACAACAGCAATATTTTGGGCGTAATTTTCGAAATGACAGGAGACGGAATCGTTGACTTTATGATTAATGTCGAGGTATCCCGTTTTGATGTTGTTTCAATTCCAGTACAGATTGGGCTCTGAAATAGTCAGCATCAGCTAGAATTCCATGTCCTTTAATTAGTCGTCTCTTTCCTATGTGGCATTAGTCCCAGTGCAATTAGATTTGCCCAAATATAACGTTCGTATTCCATGGCAGCAAATGGAAACAAAAATTAAACGAATGAAATTTTAGGTTATGATGGAAGAGATGAGTATATGCGTTGTATGTGAAAGATATCCAGGAAATATACGAAAAAAAAATTTTCTTTGCATATGCATATGAAAAAAAGGTCTATACTCCTCGAATATCGAAATTATGATTATAAATATTATAGATTTTCTCGTTTAATTATTTGCCTTTCTTATCTCTATTCAAAAAGTTTTCTAAAATATATTTGAGATTAAATATTTTTGTATAAGTATTCTAGTCATGAATCCAGCGATGTCACCAACCTAATATAAAGTTCTAATTCCAACTGAGCCTTCTTAGTTTTCCTTTCCTAGCTATAATACACATTTTATCTCCTCACGTGTTGATATCAAAGCACCTATACACTCACACTCATACACAAACACACAGACATATATAATTATATATTTATTTATATATATATATATATATATATATATATATATATATATATATATATATGTATATATATATATATATATATATATATATATATATATATATATACATATATATATATATATATATATATATATATATATATATATATATATATATATATGTGTATATATATATATATATATATATATATCCATATCTATCTATCTATATATATATATATATATATATATATATATATATATATATATATATATATATATATCTATATATATATATATATATATATATATATATCCATATCTATCTATCTATCTATCTATCTATTTATATATATATATATATATATATATATATATATATATATATATATATATATCTATATATATATATGTATATCTATATATATATATATATGTATATATACATATATATATATATATACATATATATATATATATATATGTATATATATATATATATATATATATATATATATATATATATATATATATATATATATATATATATATATATATATATATATATATATATATATATATATATATATATATATATATACATATATACAGTATATACATATATATATATATATATATATATATATATATATATATATATATATATATATATAGATATATATATATATATATATATATATATATATATATATATATAGTATGTATACAGTTTATACATATATATATATATATATATATATATATATATATATATATATATATATATATATAGTTGCTTCATGCACTTACGAATGTAACTCATCAGTACAGTGTTCCCTCTCATAGTTAATAAAATAAAATGACTAGTTCTTGTCGACTGAGTCATCAGTGAGTTTGCACCCATCCTGCAATCAGGCTTGTAAAGGGACCTTTTTCGGTAACTTTTGATGATATCCTAATTTTTGGGATCGAAAAAAAGATGATATAAATAAAGAATCCTCCAGCAAGTGGCGCAGTCACATGGAGATAAAGGTCAATAATAGAAAAAGTAATGCCTTTATTATATGTCGATTTCTCATCGTACTCCACTAACTAGATATTTCCTGCTGAGCCACCTTTAATAAATTTGTTATATTCATACAACTAAAATCCTGTGATTTTATTGTGAATAGACCGATTTTAAGGACGTTACCATCCATTTAATAAGCCAGCGACACGATGCCGCTCTATGCTGTGTACAGGGGTCTTTTATTCTTATACTGTAAAGACATTATGGATATGCTTGTAAGTTTAATAGATGCTGCATTACTCTTTTAAGTTCCATGAACCATTGCCTTAACATATTCAACATTCCTTAACAACTGTTTATGTTTCTAGTTTGTTTGTAGCTCAGTTTATTTGTTATGTTATTCTTAAATCGAATATAATTCTTGGCGAAATTATTTTTTTTGTCTTTCTGACATATGGAGATCAAACTTTAGGAACGTTTGCTCAGCAAATTTAACTGATTTTAGCAATGTGTCCACCAGTACATTAACAACTATGATAAAGGCTGAATATGTTAACGTCCTTTCTTTCCATGCTCCCAGGAAATATTCTTTATCATTCATAGTTTAGTTTATTATTTGAATATTCTGTCAGATTTCTTGATAGCTTTAAAGAAAAGAGAATTATTTTGAATGCGTTTTATTATAGAAATGGTGAAAGAGAATGGTTTATGGTAATCATGGGTAATAGCTATAGTATTTCTAAAAATCTTTACTCAGTCGTGGAAAATGTCCCATTAGTGATTTTAAGTGATCAAACAAAATACTTATAAGTAAAAGAGTCAGCTTACTTCAAATGCCATATTTCAATCTTAAGAAAGACAAGGAAATAGAAAATCTAGTAACGAATGCAATGGCCAATCAATGTTAAAGCACGTGCATGGATGAATGAGGCTTAAAAAATACAAAAGTATTAACAAAAATATTTTCTGTCCATTTCCGGATATATCTTTCATTTTCAATACCTTTCTTCATCACTGAATTCTTTACCCTTTTAAACAAACGGGGAGGAGGAAATTTAATTCTGATTTATCATGGAATCACATAAATAATTGTGAATAAACTTAACCGAACATCAGAGTATCTTCAACTAACAAGATATAGTGAATAAGGAAAACATTATACAAGGAATATTAAATAATTATCAAGAAAGTAATTATATATATATAAAAAAGTAAAATGAAATAAAAATAAAGTGCGTTGGGATAATACATTTAATTTCAGTAAAAGCAACTGGATGTAATCTTTACATATTTCTTCTGCGAATTTTTATCATTGTGTTGTGAAGAGGGGGATTCGAAATGAAAATAATTTTTCGATCAATATACGAACTCGTCACATTTGTTTTGGATTATATCTCCTGGGTTTTTTTCTTCTCTCTCTAAATATTTTCGTTTATTTTTTTCTATTATCATAAAATGTGGAATGTGAATGATTCTGGTATGATAAGAGGAGAGTCCACCTCAAATTCATATTTTCTGTAATTTTTTCAACCTGATTTTCTCAAAGGAATTATTGATTCAGATTAATTTCAGAATAAGTAAAAAAAAACTGATGTTACGGATTGTTTATGCTAAGCATGAAGCAGTATGAAATGCATGCATGAATACATATATAAAACCAGTTCCTCAAGGACTTTGGCACTGTAAGAGAATATTCTATATTCCGTGGCAAAAAAAAATTTCAAAAGCTCTCATTAACATAATGTCACCGCTTCACTGTCTGAATGCAGGAATTGGCTTAACACTGGTATGGGCTATGGTTATTAAGAACCATTATCGTTTAGAAGACAATGTTATTATTATTATTATTATTATTATTATTATTATTATTATTATTATTATTATTATTATTATTATTATTATTATTATTATTACTTGCTATGCCACAGCCCTAGTATGAAAAGCAAGATGCTGTAAGCCAAAGGACTTCAATATGGAAAATAGATTAGTAAGGAAAGGAAATATGGTAACATGGAATAGTGTTCCTGCGTGTATTCAGAAGCAAGAAAAATAAATACTTTTGCAGAATGACATTACCCTAAACTGAATAGAAATGAATATCAAGCTCTTCAGATCAAGATATATCCAATCTCCTTTAGTGATTTTCATATCTGTTGATGTCTTTCCTAAATGTAATTCGAGATCCTACAGGCAACAAGGGATAATAAAAGGGATCTGTGTTGCGTTTCATTGATTCCATAGAAATTAGTTATTGACCAACTGTAAGTAATGTTCTTGATTTCTTGTAACGTAGTGGACCAATTCGTATTCGACTTTTCATCAAGAAAATCGTTTTGGGGGGGCATTTCATAGAACATGTCTATTTTCCTGTTTCAGAAATCCATGCATATCCTTTTTTTCAACGTTTTACCAATATGTTTTTTATTTATTATTATTATTATGAGTTGTCTTCGATAATCCCCGTAATTATATTTTCTTTTGTAAGCGTGTATAAATTTATAGAACAATGTTAAGTTCTGATCCCGAACCATAACAGAATCTTCTCGTCTCACTATTTTTTTTTTTTTTTTTTTTTTTTTAGTGTTATATATTCAGATGCCCTTTGTCTAAAACTTTAATATAATTACGTTAGATAAAAAAATCAACCTTTTCAAATCTTGAATTAGAACTAATCATCACAGTGGAAAGGTTAAATAATATTTTCCTGAGTTACAAATAGTTCAAATCATTCGTAAAACTAGAGGTCGAGGAAAACATGACAGACTAAGGTTAGCAGTTTTAGATTACCCCTGTCAGCAAAGTATTTCCAATTTCCAGTAGCTGTCCAAAAAGAATTTATTGGGAATGTAAGTTGATCTTCAAAAGTAGGTCAAGATGCACGTGTTGCAAACTCACAATTCAGCTATCATGGTGGAGATGGGTTTATTTCAAGTCTATGAACAGATTCTTAAATTCGACAGGAGTATGTACGGAGACTTGTCATAAACATATATCTCTCCTGATGTTATCCTAATTATCTTGTTAAATCTACGCCTCAACCAGCGCATTATATTTGTCACGCTCTCGGCACTAAAGTTTACTGTAAGCATTACTTTTGCTTCCTTTAATGTTTTCTGTTAATTAATTACTTTCGGTGTTTGTGGTGCTCAAGATTATATTTATTTTATGATGACTAGGCTCAGTAAAGACTTCATTATACATATTCATAAATGAATTAATTATACAAATCCTGTTCAACACACTCATCTTCATCTCTAAATGATACGAGAGGTTCATCAATTTCAGTGTCCATTTGGTGAATAGTTTATCCATTAGACTTTTGCGTGTATTACATAACTTGAAAGCAGTTTATGAATTTTAATAATTCTTTATTCATTAGGCCTTATGAGTGAAAGGATATATGTGAGGAATGAACTCAAGGGGAAATAGCCCTGTGAAGAATGGAAATAAGAAAATTAATAAACTACAAGAGAATTAATGAGCAATTAAAATAGAATATTTCATGAATAATAACATTAGAATAAATTGTCCTCGTATAAACTAAAAAAAAACTCAAGAAAAAAAAATAAGTGGGGAGAGAAATGAGATATAATAGAAAACTCTACCAAAGTCAGTGGAAGACCATGATACAGAGGATATGGCACAAGTGAAGGCTGGAGAATAATGTTTTGATTTTTGTAGTTTCCTCCTAGAAGATCTGCTTACCATAGTTAGAGTCTCTTCTATCCTTGACATGAGGAGAGTAGTCACCGAACAATTACAGTGCAGTAGTTAACCCATTGAGCATATTAGAATTATTGGGTAACCCCATTGTTATCAGATGTATGAGAAAAAAGGAGAATGGGCAAAGAATAGGCCAGACTATTCGGTGTACGTGTTGGCAAAGGAAATATGAGCCGTAACCGCAGAGGAGGATCCAATGTAACACTGTCTGGTTAGTCAAAGGACCTAATAGCTCTCAACGGGTGGCTGGTGCCATTGCCAACCTACTATATACTATAGATTAACTATATGTTATAACTTTCAAGCTCTGAAAATTTTTAGATAAAAGAATGTAATTGTGATTTGAAATGCAAAAGATTTCAAAATAATTAATAGTTTCGAAACAGTTCTATATTGGACTGAACATTATATGTCAAGAATTTTAAAGGAGAATAGTCACCGGCTTTTATGAAAAGTTGAGGAACAATTGGCTTCATTAATTCCGGTACACTTCACGGCAATCTAAGGAAACGTCTGAAAGCTGTTCATTGTAGCATGCAACGCTGTGTTTGTCACAAGAGAAACTGTGAAAGGTTAATGGTGTGTGTTTTCAGCCACAGTGTCATCCACATAGATGCTCACCTGAATGTCAGCCAGGCAAATCTCACCCTTTTCCACCCCCTGAGGTGCCCAGTATAGCAGTGGCCTCCCCGGTGATCTGCCTAAACTCGCAGTCCCGGGTGGCCATTCAACTGCTCCCATGGGAACGCCAAGTGAACAAGCTACCATTCTACAGTGTCTGTAAAACAAAACCGCTTACCTTTTACACACTTGATTAAAATTTGTTTTTTATTGATTCTACAAATTGATGTTAAGCCTATATATATATATATATATATATATATATATATATATATATATATATATATATATATATATATATATATATATATATATATATATATATATATATATATATATATATATATATATATATATTAAAGCACTTCATAAGATTAATAAAAATGCTCCTGATCGCGTGTATAAAAGCTCAGCAACTTTGCTTTACAGGCAGCATTGCTAATAGTTTCTCATTTGCTAAACATAACATCACCTTGTACAGTGTATAGCTGTCAGACGTCTCCTTAGCTTACTATGAAATGTACCGGAATAAATGAAGCCAACTGGACTTTCCGAAGAATTCGTAGCAGATACCTTGATAAGAAATGAAAGAAAGTCCTCTGTATTGGCCACAATCAGTATCTTACTGTCTATGAGTGACTATAAGATCCTTCAGAATAGGAATGGCAATGTATAATGAACATTAGGTAATATTTTCAAACCTTATTCCACCTTTCATGGAAAGAGGGGATTGTAAGTAACGTCATTAATATTGCAGGAGACGAGGTTACTTAATTCTTTATCGGTATATCTATCTTCAAAATTATTCTAAATGATATGCAGTAAGTATAATTTTGCTATACCTGTAAAATTATCAAAAACTAAACGTGTCTTCCAGAAAAATAGAAAATTTTGTGTTATCAGAATATAAAAAACTCAATTTAGAAAGAGTGAGAACTTTAAATTACTCTCTTATTATAGTTTCTCACGTGGTCAAACAAACGAGTGGAACCTCCCTCGACTAGATATATCTCCCTTGACGAAGTTTGATAATAAAATCATGTGGATGGTTATGACCCCTAGAATAAAAGGGGAAAGAAAGCGAAATTATGGATCATTTGAAGCCCTATTAAAGTTTTTCCTTCCTGAAAGGATATTAATTTTCTCCTAATGTTATAGGGGATTTGATTTTTTTAAAGATTCTTCAATAAAATATAACTTAAAAAAAAGAAAAATAATCTACTAAAATTCTTATTAAAACCATTATTCTAAAATAACTTGTTTTGCTCATTGTAAAATAAGCCAATTAGAGGTGTCCAATTTCATCTACTATTAGATAACAGTATTATGAGGTAGATACATTAAAGGCTTTGCGTATCCTTATTAGGCTTTTAAGTAAATACAAGCATCTATGACAAACAATATGTAGGTATTCCTCGAAAATCATGGTCGTGTAAAACTTAACAGGATTTAGTTGGAAACAGCTATCAAATACTGAAAGAAAAAGATATATGAATTGGTTTAGACTTTAGAGTTTAGAAAGTAGATTATTATCATATATATTGTTTCGAAGTTTTCCTCTTATTGGTTGATTTATATGTCTACCTTATCGAGAACAACTAAAAGAATTATTAATAGCTTACTTTATTGCTCCAGCCTTTGATAAGTTTATAATGGATAACCATAGGATAATGATAGCAAAAATTTATCTATCCATTAAATATAATCCTTAATGGTTGTTGCGAATATATTAGAGCGGAAATTTTTTAAAATAGATTTCATGAATTCACTTCAGTCACTCAAGTGACGTCAATCAATTCGGATAAGAATTTCACATTAAAAAATCAAAGAATTGTAAATGTACATCAACATCTCTCATCATATCAAGACTTTCGAAGATGGGATTTAAATAGCTTAATTGGATCAAAAATTTTAATTTTTTCAGTGCAACCACCAGTCGTAGAATATTCTTTGCTTAAAAAATCCGCAGAGATAGAGTAGGATATATAGCTACTGATAAGGATAAGAATGGCATCTTTTAAAGGAAAACTGTAAAATTTAAATATTTGTATATGTACAGGAACAAAGGGGGATTTGTGAGAGCAGAAATCTTCTGCTGTCTTTCAATGAATTGAAACAAGTTGCATAATTAATATATCGTGGTTCACCCAATTAGCAAGTTCATCAGTAGTATGTAATGATGATCGACCGCTGTTGATGTAGACAATCGCCTTACAACTCTACAATGTGGATGAAGATGCTCAGTTATATTTAGCATAAATAGTAATCTTTAATGTAACTACCAGACGGGCAACATATAGTAGTAGGCCTTAACAGTTCCATTACCGCTGGGCCACAGAAGATATCGTGGCCATCAGTCTCCACCTGACTTTTTCGCTGGCTGCTAATCAATAGATATAGCAATGAGAGGTTTTGCGGTTCCTCAAACGGATTATCATGATTATCTTATGGCATATGTATCCCGAGACAAATTAGTACACTGCTTTGTAAACCCGTCAAATAAATGGACAAGCTTATTCAGTTTTAAGATTGGGTTAAATAAGGATAGAGACATAGCCTTAAAGAAAAGGGTGATTTCTATGAAGATGAGAAAACGGTAGATAAACCGGAAAAGAGATATGTTGTAAATTTGATGTACTAATAGATAATATAATTTTTTTGGGAATATATGAATAACTAGAAAAATAAGAATGGTAAAGGTATGGGAGTTTTGCCACAAGAATGCAATTTAAAGATCACTTCAAGGGTTTTTTTTTCAGATAATTCATTGGAAAGCTAGAATTTGGGCAATATGACCCTTTTCCTGGTCAAGGGAGATTGCGTCTCGCCAATGTGCAAATATGATGTGAATATTAAAATAGACTCGAAAACAGGATAAAAGAATGGAAGTTGTGTGAATTATTAGTAAAATTCTAGTTTTTAATTGTATTTCCAACGAACGTTAATTTGACACTGGTAAGTGAGGAGTAACTAAATCAACTCTAGATCCGTTTTCTATATATTTTCAGAAGTCTCAAAACATATTTTGAATTATCACGTATACAATTTGAAAAATATTTGAAATATATTTCATGGCTGGTCATAGCTGGATTACTAGATAATAGCTTATTTGAATTTTAGATAGAGTTTGTGAAAAAAAAATATGCCTATAAGTATCAATAAAGTCTTTCAAGTTCCATTCCGAGTTATATTATTTTTGACACAGTCTATAGAATAAAAATAAATCACAAAGATAATAGCTACATTCTATGCAAAAGAACGAGAATTTTACATGAAAAACCCGACTCTACTGTCACCCGTCTCATTACTAAAGAAGTCACTTTTGTTATCATGATTCAACGATAATACATTACAGCATTGTGGAATCTAACTCGTATGAATCGTAATAATCTTAACATGAGTCAACAGTAACGAGCATAGCCAAGAAATTTTAGATTGATTTCGCTTTATCTTCTAAATGAATTTGGTTCCACATATAACATTCGTAAATATCCCGTGATGCTTCCTTTCATTGAAGTTTTAAGAGTATAAATTCTACAGGCAAACATCTCATATGTCATATGCTTGTGTTTTAGAAAATTTCGAGTGAAATTAGGAAAGTTCCTCTAATCAATATGCAAGTCTAAGGGAGACTTTTGAAAACAACCGATCTCCATTTACCAATAAAAGGGAAGGACTTTTTTCCCACGTGATGGATGGACCATCAGACTTAAGCCCTCTTCTTCATAAATACTTTAAAAAGTGACGATTTGTAAAGACGAGAATTACCAATCCTCTATACATAACATCACACGCAAGAAGTGAATCCTGTTTGTGTTTAGATACTTCAGGTCTCAATTTCCCAAAGCTCTTCAATATTTCAGGGCAGAGGTTGTTTTGGTGAGACATAAGAGAACATCTTTCAATCACCCCTGAGCTTCAAAAACATTCCTTCAGGCCTCTAATTTGAAAAAACCGCTCTGAGTAACATTGTGTAGTGTTTCCAATACTAGAAACTTGATAGATTCCCAAACGACCACATGGAATATGTTTTTTTTATTAGTCGGAGGTTGATAATAGGATTTGTTTACCTTTCTATAACTGAAGCACCATCGACATTGATAATGTAACTTTCTGATATTTTCAGTAAAACATCGAGACATTGGAGACGTCTCTATCCTACAGTATTCGGAATGGGATTTGAGTCAGGCTCAAGATTGAGAGTTTCTTGAAATGTCTGCAACCTCAACATCCTTGAGAGTAAAGATTAGTGGGATTTGTGGGAGCCTATAGATCCAACTACCGATTAATCAGCAACCATTGCCTGGTTCTCCTAGCTTTGTATATATATATATATATATATATATATATATATATATATATATATATATATATATATATATATATATATGTATATAAATAAATACATATATATATATATATATATATATATATATATATATATATATATATATATATATATATATATATATATATATATATATATATATATATATATATATATATATATATATATATATATATATATATATATATATATATATATATATATATGTATATATATATATATATATATATATATATATATATATATATATATATATAAATAAATAAATGCATATATATATATATATATATATATATATATATATATATATATATATATATATATATATATATATATATAAATGTGGGTTGCATGGACCGTCTTGAAGTTTCTTTCATAGGAAAATACATATTCCAGTGCTGTGATATATTAATGCTAGCGACACGTAAGAAATAAATCTATTCAATGAAGCTAAAATCCCTCATGTTGGTTTTTTGGTGCCAAAGAAATCCTAGGTAAATAAATTTAGTCATAATAGTAACATAATAGTAACAAATCAATTTGATTCCTCATTTATGATTGGTAACTTCTAAACCAAGAGGTAGATAATCTGCGGATGAAAAATACTAATTATTATATCAATAAAATGGACTTAGTAAAGCTGGTGTATTCTATATCCCATTATATTTAAAATTAATCATATATTGTACTTATTCAAATAGAGGAAGGCTCTTTCAAATTGCCCTTCCATCATTTTCCAAATGTATTAAAGATTCGAGCGAAACGTGCAAGTTACGCAGTTTTGAAACAACATAAGTAAATATATATCTTAATAACGCATTCATATAAAAAAAGTTCTGGTATAGCCATTTGACGCCCCTAGATATCCTCACTGGTCAGGTTCTTAGCTCACACCTATTTCACATTCAGCGTTTCTTTTTTTCTTTTTTTTCAAGGGAACAAAACTTGTCTCTTAACGTTCTTTTGCATAAAACGTAACATATAATGGCTCTCTTCTCCCATCGACTGTAACTATAATAATGTTTGCATTCGTGAAGCGTGACTCATGTTTTAGGTATTTTAACATTTAGGTTTAATAAAATCCTTGTGATATGATTATTGTTCAATATTGATTGTTCTTTAACTATCAAAACCTAGTGTAATATAGACTACCATTTTAACATATAAAACTGAAAAAAATCTACAAGAAAACTAGGAAACTAGAACAATACTCATCTCTTTATTTCCTGTTTGAAATTCTAGATCATGACCAGACCCAAATATTAATTAACTTTTTATTTGAAAGAATCCCAAAAAATATAATATATTAGTAATTCATATCTTAGATACTACTACTACTACTACTACTACTACTACTACTACTACTACTACTAAAAGTAATAATAATAATAATAATAATAATGATAATAATAATAATAGTAATTATAATAACATTAATAATAATAATTATAATGATAGTAATAATAATAATAATAATAATAATAATAATAATAATAAGAAGAAGAAGAAGAAGAAGAAGAAGAAGAAGAAGAAGAAGAAGAAGAAGAAGAAGAAGAAGAAGAAGAAGAAGAAGAATGATACTTTCCTTGTAATTCATAACTGAATATATTGAAAAAGATTATCAATAATCATAATAATAATGATAATAGTAATGATAATAATAATAATGTAAAAAATAGTTATCGCAATGTAATTAATACATAGAGATAATAATAATAATAATAATAATAATAATAATAATAATAATAATATTAATAATAATAATAATAATAATTATTATTATTATTATTATTATTATTATTATTATTATTATTATTATTATTATTATAATAATAATAATAATAATAATAATTATTATTATTATATTAAAAATCATCATCATAATAACAATATTAAAAATAATAATTATAATAACAATAATAATAATAATAATAATAATAATAATAATAATAATAATAATAATAATAATAATAATAATCTATTAAAAACGTGAGTGTTTGTATTAGACTAAAGCTTACACCAAAATAACAATTAAATTTATTTTTCAATATATTAGGATTAATAAAAATAAGAATTTCTTCCTTTATCCACAACCCCAGTGATACAAAGATAGACAAACAGACAGCCTTGCAAGCTGACCCTTCTTGGGGGTTAATGGACTAAGTTAAACAGCCTCCAAGGTAAAACAAAAATCATCACTTTACTTTTAAATGATTGCAATGTGTCGACTCAGTCATTTTAGGAGCAATATGAAGGAGGTGTCCTGTCATCTAGGATGTTATTTGGTTGCATCTCAAATGCAATTTCAGGGAAGTTGAGGAAACATAGTCGAATACAAAGCCTCGAGTAAGACGCACTGTAATCTTGTATAACACATCAGGATTTACATATATCTGCATACAAATACACAATCGAAAGGCATATATATATATATATATATATATATATATATATATATATATATATATATATATATATATATATATATATATATATATATATATATATATATATATATATATATATATATATATATATATTTTTTTTTTTTTTGGGGGGGGGGGGCTCAGGCCATGTCGTCCTGATGGAAGTTCCTAAAGGGTAGCTTCCTAGGGTATATTTGACTACAGGGATATTTCCAGAGGTATCTTAAGGTATCCAGAATTCTAACTCCTGGAGCGAATATCCCTAAATAAATCTAACAGGGATATCGCATAGTATAAGAGGACGTATTCTTGACACGCCACATAGCTATCTTAACCCTAAACAGTATTAACGCTTCGAGGGGTTACAGTGACAAGAATCTAAAAACGAGAATGTAAAGAGAGCTGCTCATAAGGTATCTCTCCTATTCCGTTTCCAGTGTGTATCTGACGAAGACGGCAGCACCATCTTTATTCCTTTTCATGTAGCTCTACTAATCGGTGTTTTCCCTTGTGATCTCTCGTAATTTTGGATATTATTCAACATTATAATGCTTTCTTCGGCCTCTTCTGCCTCTGGAAAGTTGAGTACTATCTTTACTTTGTATAAATGTAAGCTCTTGTCGTTTTGAATTAAATCAAAAGTGATATTAACGTAAACAAGAGCTGTTGCCTACCGGAGGCATCCTGGATGGTGTCGCTCACTATGCATGGGTCATTTAGTTAGCCGGAACGACGTTCCCGGTTATTATGCTTTGATAAATCTAGCTATTTAGCTCCTCTAGGAATTCTTATATGATGCCGTTAGTTTCCAGTTCGGCGATTTAGGTAACCGATCTTGCCTTTCGCGAGGCTTAGTAGCCTAGGCGTCTGGCCCTAGTACTTTCATGCATGGTATATGTTTTCTGGGTATTATGTTATTGAAGCTATAGGCAAATATTTATAAATGTAAGATAGTGTTGAATTTTCTTCTCTAAGATTGTATACGAGAGAGTTTCGGTGATTTAGGTAATCGATTTTCACCGCACCTAGGCTAGTAGCCTATGGGGCTTTAGTACACTTTCGCACACATCCCCGGTTGTTCTTTTCTCCTCGGGAGACTAAGTTCAATCCCTTTCTCCCTCTGAGTAAGCCTTAGGCTTAGTCCGAGTGGTTCTAACTGAATAATATTCGGGTATAACTATACTGGGATGTGTCTGTCCTGACTCGGTAACCAGAGTGACTGGTTTTTGGGCTTGGGGCAGAACATCAGAGTTTCTAGTCTGTGGTCTGCGTCTCCCTAGCATAGAAAATGAGTTTCCTTTGCTAGGTTAGGCGCAGACACAGGAGGCTTTGCTTCCCTGGCCCACATCTGAAGGATTCTGTACGAGATGATTCCTTCTTCTAGTGATCTAGCAGACTGTCCTATGTTGTTATCCTCGGGCTGGAGAATGAGTTTTTCTCGGTTGTCTGACGAAATAACTACACCTAACTTTGTTTTGGTATGGAGGAGGATAGCAAGTATTGCCAACCTTCCTCCCTAATAAACAAACTCTAGGTTAAGATGAGCTTTCCTAACTGCTGGGTGTGTCTCATACTAGAACAAATTTACAGGACCTTATCCCTTTCCCCCCTATCTTTCTTAGTGATGTCCTAGCCATCACATCCTCTGGCTGCAGTCCTACTTCCGTACATAGCATAGGTTAGGATGGGGGACCAGCTCAGCTCTCTGCCGGCCGGCACGTTATTGCCGGCCGGCAGAAACCTTTTTCTTCTACAGAGTGAACCCCAGACCTCCCTTGGTCTCTCTTCCGTGTCTGCTGGTAGAGCCCGGCTGGCTATGGATAGATAGGAAGCCTGAATGTTACATTCTCCCCTTCCATATGTTCACTCTTCCTGGATGGAAGGATGTATGGCAATTCCGCCTTATAACCTTACATCCATACTGTTTCTCTTGCTAGTGTATTGTACCCGTAGCCAGGCTGCCGGCTTTAACGGCCGGCACCCGGATTGGTGAAGGTTCTCTGGTTTGTAGTCACTGCCGGCCGGCACAGGTATCGCTACCTTTGCCTGCCGGCAGTAGAAACAAATCCTGAGATCTGCCGGCCACTACAATTAGCGGCCGCCAGCCGGGTGCTAGTGTTTTTAGTTGCCGGCTGGCAGTGATTGCCGGCCGGCATACATTTGCGAACCAGTGAATTGCCGCCTATTAGTTAAATGTAGTATACCTTTGATCTATACAGGGTAAATGCCGGCAGGCACAACAGTATGTGATGTACAGTTGTTTCTATATTTGTGGTGTAGTACACACTGCATTGATAAAACTACAGTATAAAGTTTGTTATAACACTAAATTTCTTCCAACATACTTAATGTTATCTGGTACAGCCTTTTGTTGAGAGAGTACAGTATATAGAAAGTGAGTTCTTTCTGTATTCATTCTATCCCGTATATTAAAACTTTATTTCAAGGTGTGAGTTACACCTTAACTTTCCAATTAGGAAAATTTATAAGGTATTCTAGAACAGAATTAACCTTAGTTTTAATATCTTGGGAGGTCACAGTAATTGGCTGGGCAGAAAATACAAGTATGTGTCTTTCCTTCTTTCCTTTCTAGCTTTACTGTATAAGCTATATGTATTAATAATAAGTGAAAAGCATTCACTTGATAATCATGGATTCTCTTTTCTTTACAGGAGGACCATCTGAAGTGCCGGAGCATGTTTTGCAATGTCCGCAGTAAGAACATCTGTGGACATGAATTATGCAGGAGGCACGCAGCATGCTCAGTCTCCAAAGGTGATCTTTGGTATTGGGACCCTCAGGTATGTACTATATGTTCCAACCTGATTACCAAGGCATTTGACACCCCTAAGTCAGCTGAGTCAAGGGATGCGGCTAGGGAAAAGTTGCGAACCTAGGTGAGGGGTTTTCAGAAAATCACTTCATGCCCTTACCTTCCAAACGAGAAGATGAGGGCCTACTTTTCCCTAAGGCATCGGCTGATCCAGTCACTCCTCAGCCTCAGGAGGAGATACCAACTGTCCAGAATCCGGTAGATTCTGAAGTCTCGGCCGCCCTTCAAGACATCCAATTGGACGATAGGATGTCAGAGGTGTCGGATTATCCAGAGAAGGACCTTCTGGGAGAAGGTCAGGAGGAGGAGCTTACCCAGGCTCCAGAAATAGAAGAGGAAGAAATCGATGAGGTGTCGTTTACATCGGTTCCGGCCCGGGAATCTGTTCCCTCTACATCGTCTGCTATCCCAGGTGATGTGGGAAGGACTCTTTGTTCTATTGTTGAGATGATTCAACAAATACAGAAGAAGAATGTTGAAAAGGAAGCTGAGATGAAACTGGAGATACGTAGACTCGCAGCATCATGTGGGCCTCACAAGCGGCTCAATGTGAAGGATCTTCCTTTGTGCTCGGATACCAATCCTTGAAGGTATGCCGAACCCATGGCAATGACAACCGGGAAGAATGTAATGTCGGAGAAGCTGGGCTCAATTCCCCTGGAAGATGTGGAATTTTGGCCCAACAAAGACTCTTACCCGGACTGCTATGTCCGTCTTAGGAAGGAGCCATCCTCAAAGGAGGAGACAGAGCCGAAGGAGTTCATAGTCCTTGACCATAGTAAAGCACTGGCGTTACTAGCGAGCTCGATGAAAGAGAGGGGCTCCACGAACTCAGAGGTGCCAACTTTGAGTAAGAAGCTTCCCTCCATTGTGGCCTCTCCAACCAGAGCCTTTCCCTTCATGGAAAAAGGATATAAGGCAGCCTTGAAGGCCGCGGAGGCAGGGAAACCATTTCCCTCCTTGGAGGAATGCAAGCTGTTATCCCTGACCTTACCCTTCGACCAAAAAGACTGGAAGGACGTTCACCTTACCTTCTCAGTTGGGAAGCTGGAAACGATGGTAAGTGACCCCAAGAAACAGGACATGTTCATGGTAGTGGCCGAAACCCATATGGCCACAGTTACGATGGATCTCTATAGCTTTATTAAAGGTAGGAGAGCCTGTAGAGAGTTCATGTTTGCCTCGACTGCGGTGAGGCACAAACCGAGAAAGCTGATCTCCTCTTGCATCTGGTGTAAGGACCTCTTTCCCAACGAAGTGGTTGAAGAGGTAGTAGACAAGGCCACCACGGCGAATAGGAACCTTCTCAAAAAGTGGGGCTTAAATCTTAGGAGAAAGTATAGTCTGGATGAGGGTCCCCAACCCAAGAAGAAGACAAAAAGGCCTAGGCTATCCTCTCGGCCGGCTAAGCCCTACCAACAGCAACAACAGCAACTCCCTGCAACCGCAGTGCCTCAGATAGTGGTAGAACCTCCAACCACGTACCAGTTGGTGCCTCAACAAATGGTGACACAGTCACCGGTTTTTAACCCAGCTTTTGAAAGGCAGACTTCTTCCTTTCACTCAAATGCTAGAGGAACAGCCAGAGGTTCTTCTAGACGGCCTTCAAGGGGAAGGGGAATCAGGGGAGGACGCGGCCAAGGAGGCAATGCCTTAGGTCCACAACAGCGGAAGTGAGATGCTTCCAGTAGGAGGGAGACTACATCAATATAGGGATCATTGGACCTTCGATCCCTGGGCCCACAGCCTAATAAAGAATGGACTAGGTTGGAGCTGGAGCAGTCCTCCACCTCAATTTCCTCAATTCATCCAAACCTCTACCCCCGTTCTGGAAGAATATGTCCGAGAACTCTTAGAGAAAAGAGTAATCTGAAAAGTTGGGTCCATCAAGTTCCAAGGAAGGCTGTTTTGTGTTCCGAAGAAGAACTCAGAAAAACTCAGAGTCATTCTGGACTTATCGCCACTCAGCAAGTTCATAGTGAACTACAAGTTCAGGATGCTCACACTTCAACACATAAGGACCCTACTGCCCAAAAGGGCATATACCGTCGCTATAGACCTGTCTGACGCTTATTGGCACGTTCCAATTAATTGTCACCTCTCCTCCTACCAATGCCTCCAGTTACAAAGAAGACTTTATGCCTTCAGAGCCATGCCATTCAGGCTAAACATAGACCCAAGGATTTTCACGAAGCTTGGACGACTGGCTGGTGTGGGCAGCATCCAGGACAGAATGCATGCAAGGCTCCAAGATAGTGATCCAGTTTCTGGAACATTCGGGATTCAAGATCGACATCAAAAAGTCTCGTCTATCTCCAGCTCAAAAATTTCAGTGGTTGTGAATCCACTGGAATTTGAAGTCACATCGTCTTTCCATTCCTGGGAAGAAGAGGGAAGAAATAGCAGGATCTGTTAAGAGACAATTGAAATCCAAACGGATATCAAGACGCGAACATGAGAGAGTGCTGGGCTCTCTGCAGTTTGCTTCAATAGCAGATCCAATGCTAAGAGCACAGCTAAAGGATGCAACAGGAGTCTGGAGAAAATACGCATGAAACGCGCGAAGAGCTAATGAGACCACTACCGACTCGACTGAGAACGCTTCTCAAGCCGTGGTCCCAAGCCAAGCAACTGAAGAAATCAATACTTCTTCAACCTCCTCCCCCATCAGTTACTATCCACACAGACGCTTCAAAGGAAGGATGGGGAGGCCACTCTCATCAGAAGAGAGTCCAAGGAGCTTGGTCCAATCTTTTCAAGTCATTTCACATCAACTTTCTAGAAGCTATGACAGTACTTCTGACACTAAAGAAAGTATCTCCTCGCCACTCGACCCACATAAGATTGGTTTTACACAGCGAGGTGATAATGAGATACCTGAATCGACAAGGGTCGACGTCGCCTCAAATCAACCAAGTGATGTTGGCCATATTCCACTTAGCGGAAAGGGAGAAATGGCACCTGTCAGCAGTACACATTCAAGGGTTCCGCAATGTGACAGTGTACGCTCTATCCAGGTTTACACCAATAGAGTCAGAATGGTCCCTAGATGCAGGATTGTTCTCCTTCATCTTGAGTCAAGTCCCGGA